>NW_027328848.1:0-60782 GCF_048564905.1 Vicugna pacos | reverse complement strand
TTAAATAAAATACCTCAGATTTTAAATATTACCCCAAAAGCTCAAGGAACAAAGAAAACAGTGATAAATTGGAGTTCATCAAATGTTAAAAATTTGCTTCAAAGGACACCATCCAGAAGGTGAAAAAACATCTGAGAGGAGAAAATTTTTTCAAATTATTTATCTGATTAAGTATTTGTATCTTCAAATAAAAGAAAAAACTCCTACAACTCAACAAGAAAAAGAGAACTCAATTAAAATGTGTATAAAGTATCTGAAAATGTATTTTTCAAAGAAAATATACAAATGGCCAATAAGCACAATCAAACGATGTTCAATATCATTAGCTGTAAAAGAAATCAAGTCAAAACCACTAGGAGAAACCGCTTCACACTTACTACAATAGGTTATAATAAAAAAAAATGTGTAACAAGCACTAATGAAGACACAGAGGAAGCGGAGCGCGCAGCCCTTGCTTTTCAGGATGTAACACAGGGTGGCCACTTTAGAAAACAGCCTGGCAGGTCCTCAGAGAGTTGAACATTTGGTTTATGAATGACCCAGCATTTCTGCTCTCTGGTCACACAAGTAAGAGAACTGCAAACAAATGTCCACATAAAAATTCCTACAGGAGTATTCACGGCGCCATTACTCTTCACAAACAAAAAGCAGACACAACACAAACGACTATCACCTGATGAATGGGTAAACAGTAGGGCCCAGATATACAGTAGAATATAATTCAGCAATAGCAAAGCATAGAGTACTGACCCAGGCCACAACCTGGAAATACATTGAAAAAGTTACTCAGTGTGAAAGAAGTCAGTCACAATAGACAGTTCCATTTACATGAAATAACTTGTTTTACATGAAATGTCCAGCACAGGCAAATCCATAGAGAGAGAACAATGGCTGCCTGGGGCTGGGGGAGGATGAGGAAGATGGGAATGACTGCTTGTGCATACAGGGCTTCCTGTTGGGGGATGAAAATATTCTAAGATTGACTGCGATGCACAATTCTGGGCTTTGAGTAAAAACCGCTGCACATTGTAATGGGTGAATTGTATTAAAACTGTTAAGGACAAAAGCACCTAGGGCCAGAACCTTCAAATAGTAAATGCAAATTGCTAACTTTTATTACAGGAAGAAGAAACTGCCCTCAGCATGAAAGCAGGAGATCGGCAAATATGGGTTAACAGAATTGGACAAGAGCATTTCACTTGAAAGAGTTGCTGAGTGTACACGAAATATTCAGAAATAGGAAAATCAGCTTGACATCACGAAGAAGCATTCTGCTTCAAATGCAGATCAAGGATTCGGCAAGCCCAGCTGCTAGAAATAACCAGAGAAGAAACCTGGTTCTTACAACAAGCACCAGAGCCAACAAGGAAATGGTGGTGAGGAAAGCAGGCAGCCAAAAATCTGGAACAGTTTGCTACAAATAATTTCTCCACTGAAAATTCAAAAATAAAATGAAAGTGATGCAATGCTGAGCTGGCCTCACGTTAAAGGGCTTCCTCTGCTGCTCGACAGTTCTGTAACCCCGAATGAGAGACTCAGGAGAATCAGCATGGCTCCTGGCAGTCCCCAAGTGACTGCCCTCCAGCACGTTTACCACCATCACATCTGCCAGGGTTGTATTGCAGAGAAGAGACCAACTTCTAAAAGGCACAGGAAATGTTTACCAGGGAAGAAAAGGCTGCTGTCAGTCCTGGGACAGAGGCAGTGTGAGCAGAGGCCAGAAGGCTGCAGGTGAACTGGAGCAGACCTGGGGCAGGAAGGGACCACGGAAGAGCAGATCTCAATTTTCTACTCTCTCTCCCTAGAGGTAGGAGAGATAAAGCCTGCATCCTTCTCACCTGGAACTGTGGGTTCTGGCTGGCAGAAGTCTTACGTACAGGGAATGAATACTCAAGACTCTGTGGAAAAAGTCACGAAAGAGAGAGGGCGTAGGGACCCAACTCCACGAGCCTCTCAAATGATCCCATATTTATTGTGTATAATCAAAGGAAAACGTCATTAACAGTTGTGTGATAGTAAGCAGGAACTTGGGGAAAGAAGGATGAGACAGAGATTGTAGAATCCACCATGAGTACAAAGGCTTAGTGTATCTTTAGGTAAGTCATGGGGTGAGGGGAATAAGATACATCCTTTAGACATGTGAATTACAAAGCAGACCACCAGACCAGCTAGGTCCTTGCTTGGGGGATAATAGAGTATCTAACTGCACACAAGCCCAGCCTTTATAGCTGTGGGCCTGGGTCATTGCTTTGCGATGAGCAGAGTGCTATCTAAAACATCATCTACGCAAGCAAAGCATTATCTCTGCTTTTTAAGGCAAGGAGACAGGAGTGAGGATGCACAGGCACTTGCTTGCAAAGCAGTTACTAAGCATACGTTTTCTTCTTAAATTTGACAGGCGGCTGGGGTCTGTTACAATTTGTTAACCCAATCATGGGCTCCCACATGGAACCATTATGGAGGACACCCTAAGGTGACAAATCCTGGCTCTGGGTCTTTTCCTGCCAGCTTCAGCCACTCTAGCAGAGTCTAGGCACATTCCTGAATAATGATCATACAGAACCACCCACACTGTTAACTCCTGGTGCTTGAAACTTAATTTTAGCTCTACACAACTTAACGTAGAAAAGTTTCAGAAATAAAAGATATTATATTTACTTTATATCTCATCATAGGACTGATTTTTCTGATTGCTCTAAGCTGCTTCTTCTTGGTAAAGCACCTAATTCTGCAGGTGAATTCAGTACTTTCTTTGGGCATAACTAGCCAGTTTGGGCTCGCTAACTTCTATTGGTCAAATACCGATACACTTAATTGATTTCATTGTTCATCAATTTCAGCTGGGAGCAGAGGGAGTGTCACTCTGTTCCTCAGCCCACCCTCAACCCTTATCATCAGCAACTCAGGCCTCCGGAAACCAAAAAAAGCTTTTGTTTCCCTTCTACAGTTTCAACAAACCCAACAGGATACATAAGCCTGGAGAAAGAATTCAACACAAATGTTAAAACAAAAATCAATAAACCTGAAGCAACTCCATCTCCGAATCATGATACACAATGACATGAGATTAAGTGTGTCAGGCCCAAAGCATGGGTGAGCCTGACCACCTGATTTCTATTCTTCAAAGGAAGGAAAGTTTTCCTATTTTTTATTATCACTCTGTCATTGTTTCTGATTAAGCCAAAAACTAGTTTATGAAATAATTAAGCATTGAAATAACAGATTTTTGTTGTATCAATTACAGAAGGCATTCAGAGGTGTTAGGAAAAACCACCTCTGTAAAAAATGCAAAATTTCTTCCACTGTGAAGAACACGTATACAAAATGCAACAGAGAATTCAAGCTCTTGTGGAGAGGAGCAAAAGCCACAGAATCAAAGCAAAGTCATTACTATGAGTCAACTCAAAATTCACTGGACAATCATGTTCAATGCATTCAATGAAATTTAAAGGCATACTGCAAACCATACACTTAATGATCTGCAGGCTAGAGGAAGAATTTCTCTCTTTAACAGACAAGAGTAATCAATAGGGTGCCCCACCAAACAAGGACCAAAGAACAATCAGGTTTTTAACAGTTCTGATATATCAGCATTTTCTAAAGATCAAAATCCAGAAATTTTAAACATTGATTCACACCACAATGAAACAAGCACTTAAAAAAAAAGAAAAGAAAATAAGCACATAGAACATGTACATAGATCAATGAGAATTTCTTGAGACGCTGGAAGAAACAGGCTATAGTCTTTTACTTGAGAAATAAAACCACTTTTAAAGATAAATGCTAAAACACATTTCATCATTCATGTTGCCTTGAAAAATCTGAGGCACTTGTATCTGATTAGAAAAGCAATTCTGAGTAATAGTGTGTTACAATTCAGAGCCAGTTTGCTTTAGAAGAAAAGAGAAAAGAAAAGCTACCGTTTCTCATATACTGCACAAAGTGTGAAGTGTCTCCCTGCCTCTTTCTCCTCCCGTTTTCTAAGCTCATGCTTCCCAACCCTTCTGAAACAAGTATGAGAACCTCTTATTCCCGCCAATATGCCAAATGACAAAAGAAAATCAATTTATTTGTGTAAGTATATGCTTAAACCTTGAACTGGAAGAGAAAGATATCAGAAGTCTATATGGAACTTATTTCTACATTCCTGAAATCACACACACAAACGTTCACACAGACACAGACACAGACACATACCCCCTGGATTACTGGGAAATTCACAAACTTAGGATTTCCATCTTCTAGAAGATAACTTTGTAGTTAGTTTAAAATACAAAACTGTCAGCTTTGGAAAGCCTTGATCACCTGCTAAACCATCCAAATATCAAAGAGACCCAATTAGCCTTCTCGGTAGAATGTAATTTCCCATGATGACAAAACATACCCTAAAAAGTCCTGGATCTAAGTCTCGTGTTTATCACTAGCTATGATCGTTTTTAAGCACATTAACAGATTCAGAAACTTATGTCTCAACAGCATTTATTCTTATTGAAATACTATACGTGTTCATTTGCCTATACAGAGACCAGGTCCCATGATGGAGTTTAAGAGCTATTTTGTGTATTGCAATATTTATTTTTAAGTGCAGAAAAGGAGGGTGGGTATTACTCAGTTGTAGAGCACCTGCATAGCATGCACAATGTCCTGGCTTCAGTCCCCAGTACCTCAAAAAAAAATAAATAAAATAAGGGCATATTTAAAAATGAGTAAAGTTATAAAAAAATGCAGACTAAAAACCACTGCAATCTAGGAGACACAATTACAATAAAAAAAAACAAGAGTTTCTATCAATTATTGGCTATTGGCCAATCGCAGAGACAACCAGAAATCACACCTGATAACCATCACGTGTGATTCTCAGCAACCCTACTAAGTAGACACGGATGGGAAACCAGGCTCTGCAGATGAGGAGACGGAGCTCAGAGGAGCCGGGGACGCTGACCGTCCTGCTTCCCGTGACACCACATCAGCCCAGGGCAAGCGCTGACGGAGCTGCAATGAGGGGACACCCAGCTGCATGGAACCTTGGGGCACTGGGGAGTCCCAGAAAACACTAAAAGCTGTTCAGTGAAAAACCAGCTCAAATATAATACACTGTGCCACATTCTTTAAACAGGGAACATGAGTGAGACCTTTTTGATGCCTCCGTGTCCTTTCTGCCATCGTCAGTTACTTGCCCTCACAGCGTGACCAGTGATGAACTGGACCCCATATGAAGCGCACTCAGATGGCAGAGCATTTGAAGCTGTTTTAAGAAGTTTGTAAGACTCTGTCTGTGCCTCACACAGGCGGTCATCCATCACTTCTCACCGGTGTGGATGTACCACCTGAAATCACTCCTTTCTGCTTTTTAAAATCCCTTCATCTACTCCAGACTTTTCAATAGCAAAGAAGCAGCTAAACCACAGACAGTGGACAGCTTTTCACCAAATTTCTTGAACAGCCCATCGGACTACCTGGAAGCCCTTTACTTTTATTAAACCCACTTCCAGGTACTTCATCATTTTCGGATTGGTGGACTTGGCCTCTGACTGAGCTACTCAGAGAGCTCCCAGCCTCACATCCGTGAGAGGACCCTGCTGTTGGGAGAAATCAGTGAGAAAGGCGTACATCCCCCAGTCATGTCTGCATGGCTAGAAGTGCCACAACGTGCTAAAAATTTATACCATCATAACCCCTGGGCTCCCATGGACTGGTTTCACATTAACCAAACTCATGAGACACTGATGCAAGAAAACCAGAAATTTAACTTATTAATGTAACAGAAGATGTGAAACTATGAACCAGACTGCAATATCAGAGTTCAACCATGAGTATATGTTCTCCTCCACGGCCCAAACACGGGCAGGCAGTCACATGGCAAGTGTGGACAGAAGCAGAGCAGGAAGGATTTCTAGATGAATTCAATGGACTAAATTTCTGTTATACCAACAGATCTGCTGCCTGGAAAACAATTAATTCTAATCACGGTGCACTCTTCGTGGACAGTTGCCGAGACACGACTGTGAGCACCTGTGTAACTCTCCTTTCCCTGTCCTTTCTGGGCTAATTGATGCACAGACGTACAGAAATCGAGGGATGCAGATACATCTAAACACCCAAAGCCCATTCTGGGAGCCACAATACCATACAGCCAGGGTTAAAATACTTGCTCTGCCACTTACTAGTTCTGTGACCTTGGTCAACTTACCCTCTGTGTGCCTCAATTTCCACACTGTGAAACTGGGATAACAATCAAACCTTCCTTACTCGCTTGTTGAGAAGATTGAAGGATTCATTTCTGTAAAACGCTCAGAAAAGAATGTAGCACATTTTGGGTGCTCAACAAATGTCAAATTAATATTACAGTGGTTTACAAGTCTCCTTCCTAATCATCTTCTGTGTTTCCTGGCTAGACTAATACCCAAAGGAAATTCTTATTTCTCCTTTTATAAACTCATGGGATGAACCCTTCTGTTCCATCCCACCACCTGTTTAAACTGATGGAAGGGATACCTCCTCCCCACTCCTCTGGGCCATGCAGAGTGCTACTCCCTTCACAGCCCTGACCCCTGGCCCACAGCTAGCCCTCCTCACATTAACAGATTGAGTTGTGATTCCGGGGAGACAAGCAGGGCATGTGAAACCCTTCCTTTCCCTCCAGTGTTGACTACCCTAGGGAAGCACCCTGGATGCTCAGCTCCATTGCAGAACAGCCCTGTGCATGATGGGGCTCATTCTCTCAAGGGAAGGCTTGCTGTGGCCCAGAGATACCTGGGACAGGGTGAGTCTCTACTTCTGGGACACAGTATCATGACACTCATTTATCCACAGCCCTGAAGTTCATGGAGAACGTGGCTTCATCAGTAACAAAGAAGATATTTATCGCCTGCCTACTCTTTTGTGTCATCTCTCAGTTGGCTGCTGGAGACAACATGTGTATAAGTATTGGTTCCCCTTAGGCCCCAACATATATGAAGTAACAAAAATTTCTGTGGCTTAACGTTGGTCCAGGGCGACTGTGTAACAGTTCTGACTCTGCTGATGCTAAATTATGGGTGTAGGAATTATGGAACGTCCTCAAATATCTTTCATCATAAAATCAGCTTTTCTTATTTTCTTGTTTCTTTGTAATTACCAAAGACTATAAAATGATGGCTGCACACAAAACAGCAGCTAAAGTTTATGAGCTCTCTTGACATACCCACTGTGGTGAACATGTTACATAATTACTAATTCTCACAATTCTACAAAGCAGATATGAGTGTCCCCTTCTCACAGACGAGGGGAAAACTCAGAACGAGCTGACTCAGGATCACATGGTTCAGTGTCAGCACGTGCAGGCAAACCCAAGTCAAGAAACTACACCCCATCATATATGTACCAAATCAACTCCCACCAATTAACACACAGCGGCGGGGTCAATACTCAGGGAACTCAACACACCTTTCAGCTTTATGGTGCTCCAGAGGCAGCTTCTAGCTGTTTTATAATATCCCGGCTCACTGGTTTCTAACACTAGAAGAAAAGCCCGATTTTGCCATTGTTTGCACAGCAAGTCTGAAATGTTCACAGCGAGATAAAAGAATAAAACTATGATATAAGCAGAAAAAATTTTCCAGGTAGAAAGACATAATGGACGTTGTGCTATTCTGAAGCATTAAGCAAAGGAATCAAAATAAAATCACATTGTTTAAGCCTTATTTTACAAACAGAAAAATTAAGACTGTAAAAAGTTGCAACAGCGCCACCTATGGCTAAAAAGACCTTCCAGGTTGCCGGGAAACATGCAACACAAAAATTGACTGTAAGATGAGAAACGAGAATCAGATAACTAGAAGCTTATGTAGCATATACTGCACTTTGCTTCGGGGGGATGGAGGGGTATTCAGTATTTAATCTGATATTGCTAATACTCCTAAATATAAACAAAAGACATAGGCTCATGGAAGCTCATCTTAGAAGAGGAAAGAATCCAGTCCAGCCACTTCATTTTACACGAGGGGAGACTGAGACCTGAGATCTGTCCTCCTGGCAATCAGCAGCAAAGCTCTCCTAGGTCTCATGTCTTGCACTGTAGTAAAAACCAACAGAACTGTACTACGCCTATATTCATAAAAGTCACGTCTGTATTTTTCCAACAGTAGGTAATCTAAGTATCTTGCAAAATACTTCTCAAAGAGCCAGGAAATCATAGAAGGGTATTGAAATACAAAAACATTTATTTACATATTAAAACAGCATGAGCTTTATTCTCTCTATTAAAAAAGTGACATGTCAAATCAAAATTTTGAAATTTTAAAACCTGAAAAGAGTGCAGAAAAAAATCAAAATTTTCTTTAGTCACAAAAGAGAGAAGCTTATTCCCTGATAATAATCAATGTGGATTCTTCTAAACTTAATGGTTCTGGTCAGGATCCCGAGAAATTAAATGTCTGATGGATGGTTACACGGCAACATGAATTCTGAGCTTACATTCTGTGTAAATAATCTTCAAGGTCGTCTGCTTAAGGCAATTTAAGTAGTCCCTGTCTCACTAGAATGACACAGATTTCATTAAAGCTTCATACTGCACTTAAAAAAAACAATCCTAGTTACTTTAAGCCATATTAATGTATATCATATATACACATATTGAATATGCATCAGAAATAAGCTACCCTTTTTAGTATTCAGAGTTGATACTTCTAAACTATCAGTCACTGTGAAAGCACATTTTTATTAAGCACCTCTACGGTGCTTTGTATACAAGGCGTCCAGCTCTCACAGTCAGACAAGGTAAACCATATTACTCAAATTTCACAAATGACGAAATATACTTAAGCCATGTAAACAACTAAGATATTCATCATCAGGAAAGAAAAGAGTAAGGATTTTACTTACAATACTCACTGACAAAGTTTTCTTTCATACTAAGACTACATAAAACAAATTCAGTGTTTGGAAATTTTTCAGTAAATAAGCACCACTAGAAAAAACAAGTAACATCATTAGCAACAGTTGGACTTTCAAAGACCACTTCTCTCTTGCACAATAGTTATTTTAAATGTTTTGTTTTTAGTTCTCACAAAGCACTAAATTAAAAAACTATTTCCTTTACAGTCATTACCTGAGAATAAAACATTTGTGAAAATGTACAATTTTAATTTATGCCACTCTGCCTCTCATTCTCACTGGTGTCTCTCCTTTGAAGACCTCATCAGGCTGAGATAGCTAAAATCGGTCATTTATGGGCTCACAGGAGTTCGGGAAAACACTCAACGGGAAGCTGATTAGAGGAGCAATTGAGAATTCATCCTGTGCAGCCTGGATTCCAGCATCGAGCTAGCCACCGCCAGCTGCGTGTCATTTGGGGCAAGCTGACCCATCTCTCAATCCCTCAGCTACAAAAAAGGAGACACTGATACCTACAATCAAACACTTGCTATGAAGTAAAATATGAGCAAAGCATTTTAGCCTCAGTTAGGCGTCCACTCACAGCGAGTTTGGTCATTATGATGATGAGGATGGCTGTTAACAAATTAAGCTCGACCAAACAGGAGAAATCACCTTAAAGGAGAAACATTTTAAGTCCATGAGTATTTCCTTTTGGGTGGACTGTAGAATATTCTATAGATTTTTTTTTAATAAACCAAATTTTGTCCATTAATTGTAGATTTACAGGTCCATGGACAAGTCTCCAGAAAAATAATTAGAGGCCTCTAACCTCTGAAAATTAAGATGTAAATTTAAAAAAAATATCAGGGAAGAGATTATACCTCATTTGGGAGAGTATGTGCTTAGCATGCATGAGGCCCTCAATTCAGTCCCCAGTAACTCCATCTAAAAACTTTGTTTTTTAAGAAATAGAGAATTAAAGCAAAAGGATGGAGGAATACGGAAATTTTTAGAGACTCATCTCAGATTTAAGATAGGGAAGAAACCATCCAATTCTCAGAAGAAATCTTGAGGACTATGTAAACTGGATCTGAGATGTCTAGTCTTTTAACATTATTCATGAAATCATATTACCAAGTCTTAAAACTACCTGATAACCCACAGTGGTGATACTGATCATAACAGCTACCATCACGTATCGAGCTCCGGCTAGGACTGCTCTGTTCTGACATCTCTACCCCTAAGGCCTCACCAGGTGGAGAGCACTAAATTCGGTCATTTATGAGCATCTCGTGTAAGTCCTCCATTTGTGCTTCTCACTCTCCCCTCACCAGCTCCTCTGAGGGAAGCACTGTTATCATCTTCCCCACCCGCAGATAAGGCCACTGAGGCACAGACACTAAACCCGTTCCAGGCCACATTGGAATTAAAGGACGTCTGTATTTCTGCTGTTTTGCTTTTGACAAAGGAATCTGAGATATCAATTCAAAGCAGACTGTTAAATAATCAAGTCTGTCAGGTCTTCACCTCAAAGAGCAGATACTATAAATTCCTGATGTAGGATGAGGCTGCCGTCACAAACTGACTCAGCTTGAAATTAATATCCAAGATGAAGCAGCGGATACACGTAAATATTCACGATTGTCAAGTCTGCCCACGGGTCTGGGCCCTTCACTGCCTGAAAGGGGGTGAAATCCCCACCCGTGTCTGGGAGGGAAGCGCGGCTCTTCCCGGGCTCACCCAGGCTTCATAGGCTATTTACCCCCACAGACTAGCCTCAACGGTTAAAAGCTCTCAAGATTTTTACACCAGGCAAAACTGAAAGACATTTCTGTAGATGGAGCACTTTCTCAGGCTTAAATTTTTTTGCCTACACTCAGCCAGAGGGAGAAAAGAAACAGGACTCTACAAAGTCCTGACCCTCACCACTCACAGGAGTAGAATGACCACAGCAGAAGATGGCCCTTCACATTGCAGGATGTGAACAAAATAAAGATGCCCCAACAACAGGCACTCCCAGACACAGCGCTCAGCAGTCTTCTGCACAATCACAGTTGTGCAGCCCTCAACACCTTCTATTTCCAGAACACTTCATCAGCCCAAAAGAATCCCCCTATCACTAGCATTCACTCCGTAATCCCCCTCCACCCAGCCCCTTCCAACCATCACCTGCTCTCTGCCTCTGCATGTGCCTTTTCTGGGCTTCTCAGATCACTGAAATCAACAATATCTGGCCGTTTGTGTCTGCTTCCTTTCAATTAACATGCTTGTTAGCAAGGCTTGTATATTTTGAAGTGGCATCAGCATCTCTTTATTTTTTATTTTTTTTGGAAACGTTAAAGATTATTAGAAGGTGGTAAGTACTATCAAAAAGAGTAGAGTGGAGCATAAGTGATTGTGTTTCAAAGGGAAAAGTGTGGGTTGAACAGTCAGGGTGGACTTCCCAAAACAGGTGGCATTTTTCATTTTCCTCTTTTTTTTTTCTTTTTTATTCACTCTTACGTGTGAATAATGTTCCACTACATGGAGATACTACATTCTGTTCATCCATTCAGCAGCTATGTATGGACGAGGTCCAGAAGAATGAGTGTAAGGGGTGACTAGCATGGATGGCATTTAAGCAAAGGGCAAAATGTGTTTTCAAAAAAAAGCCAACAAACAGAGGCGCAAGGAAATTCAGTGCGTTTCTGAGCAAAGTGCTTGCTTGCTTCGGCAGGACTACCGTGCAGGGCTGGGGCGGATATTGGCAGGAATCACGGTGAGGGAGTCACCTGAGAAGACATCCCACTGCAAGCAGCTCAGCCAATCCTCCTCCGTCATCCTGTATTGTTAGAGCAATGTTTCTAGGTTACTCTTATTTCAATTAATAGCATTTAACTGCACGTCTGATCATCACCATCAGACCACATTACCTCCAAGTCACAGAAAATCATTCACTGACCGGAGCAGCACCAGGACATAATGGTGATGGATTAGGGAGTCCTGCAGCATTCCAGCCTGCAGGCACAAACCCCACATGTGCCCTGGTGATGTCCAGAAAATAAAATGCATGGAAATATCTCACTGCTGGAACACGACAGCTGCCCTCAAATTGCCCGAAAATCATGCTGGCAAAGCAGTACTCAACCTTCTCAGTACAAAAAAAAAAAAAAGCTAAGAAGGCAAATTTAGGCTCTTCCATTGAAAACCAGCAGCCACCACTGCCAGTATTTGAGCTGGAATGCTCCTGACTTTGAAAACCACTGCGCAGTTACATTTCAAACGTGAAACTCATATATATATACCACGTAGATGATATTGCAGTAGGATTTTTCTTTTCAAAATTTCCAGTTGCAAAATTAGCACAAGAAAGTTTATGTTTAGGCTTTAAAAAAAATCAATTATCCTCCATTTTCTTAATTTTGAACTTATTATTATTTTATAAATGGAGCTATGGTGCGTATTTAAAACCTTTTGATTTCTGAAAACAAGACGTTTATGACCTCACTATTTCAGAGCAAACTTTAACGATTCTTTGAGAGGTGGGGCCTGGGGTGCTCACTAACAGCTCTTTAAATACTGACAAGGATGTGCTATTAAGTAATACAAAGGCTCTAAGTCCACATTAGCTCAGAAAGCAAAGAAACCACACCAAAGACTTCCTTAAATATTTTATATATTCCTATTCTTTTGAATATTAAAGCTCTTAAAACATATGATTTTTTTTGAAAAAGACAACAGCTGTAATAATTTTCCTCTCACCAAGAAAGCAATCTTTATCAGGAATAAAAACCCCTATGGAAATCGAAATGACAGGACGTTTCTAGCTAAGTGAACATCCAGATCTGAACACAAACCTAAATCCTATCAGATCTCACTCGAAGGAGCTCTACAAAGGCCTGGGCAACCCTGGAGATTAGCTCTTTTGTTCCAAATGTTGGCTGAGCTAAGATCATCACACTAGGCATGGAAAGAGAGAAGAGGAATGTCCCCCTGGCAGCCTCCATCAGTTTTCTTCCAGCCACAAGGTGCCTCTAGGGCAGCCCCGCTAACAAGTCCCCCATAAGAAAAGCCGGCATCCACACTGCCCCTGCCGTCCCCAAGTAGCCCCGAAGCCCATATCCCAGCCTGTGAATGGTCTTCAAATGATCCCCCAGTTGGTGGCACCCTCCACCTCTTCCCCGCTACACACACACACAAAGCCACGACAGCCTTCCCAAAGCACAAATTTGATTACATCAACCCCACTTCAAAAGTTCAGAGGCTCCCTGGTAGAGTTATAGCCCCACCCCAGACCCTGCTCGCCCAGCCTCATCTCAGTACATAGGTCCCCAGTGACCTCAGGAGCCCCCTGACCTGCTCCTACATCCCACTTGCCTCCAGGTTCATTTTGACTGTTTCCCAAGGAAGCCTTCCCTCCCTCCAACCTCCACAATTTGTTCCTCTCTTCCTAGAACATTCTAGGCTAACTGACAACGCTAAGCTCTCAAGAAGCAAATACATTTTGCTTATTTATGTGGCTACACTCTCTCTCCCCTAGACTCACTGAAGTGCACGTGTTATGAATAAATGAATGACGGGTTGGATCTCAAAGGGACAGACATACCTGCTCTCACCCGTCCCGACCCTTTTGTCTGTAGTATATCAGAAGCAAAACCAGAAGTACCTTCCCTGAGGGTCACTTCTGTTGACACCCTTCACTGCCTAATGTGTCAGTTCTAGTAAAACTCAACTTCTTCCAAAGCCCTACACCCCGGACTCTCTCCAGTGTCCTCCCCAGCAGGGGCTCCCTCCACCCTGGACCGCACAGGGCACTCTCCCCGGGTCCCCACGCCAAAAGCCTCCAGGCCTCTGCCCGGGCTGCACCTGCGACCTGAGCCACATTCTTGACTCTTTCTCTTGGCTGACTCTTACTCTGTCCTCACAACTGAATGTACAGCCCATTTCTTCCAGGAAGTTCTCTCTGATAATGTCCTTTAAGTCTTGTCTGGGCTCTATCTATAGCAGCAGTACATGGTGACCAACTGGGTGTTTGCCCGCTCCTTTGAGACCACGAACACTTGGGAACCACGTGGGAAGGAGTGAGAGATTACAAGACGGGTGGGGGAATCAAAAAGCAGAAATCACAGCCCAAGTCCCAAATTCAAGGATACTTTCTCAGAAAAAAGTATAAAATATTTCACACGTGTGCCATTTGGCTACTATTTTTGTGGCTTGTGGACAGCAAGAACTTGGTGTTCTAGCCCAAAACCCAGGTTACATGCAAAGAAATGTATATATTCTTATCCAAAGGAAACCAGAGCTGCTCAACAACAGTTTTCATTTAGAACTGAAAGGAAATTTGATAAAGGCAATCTCTCTCTCTCTCTTCTTTCTTTTCTGGAATCATATAATTTTAGAAGTATTTGCGTGACTAACAGACGTCTACAGCCCGTGATTCTGCACTGAAGTGTTTGGGGCTGAGGAAGCCCAGATTACATTCACTCTGTAAATGCAACCACACCAACACACTGATAGGTGCCGTGAGTGGTGGAGCTGATGTTCCAAAGCAGGCAACATTATTCTGTAAGAGAACTCTAAATAGAAAGTAAGAAATGCAATGTCCTGTACTCAATTTCATTTGCTATATGGGCCATTAACTGATAGTATATCTTGACTAATGAAACCCAAAAATAAATTGTCAACTTCGATTTTCTTCATCTGACCGTTTTATGCTAACATCGGATATTAAACTCTCACTCCATATGGAAAGCTCAGGCCTATGCTGCAGCACAGTTACATCCCGTGGAAGAAAGCCGACCAAGGGAGAACTGGAGAGTTTCCCTTCAGAAGCTGCAAAGTCTGGTTTTGCACCTGTACACCATTTGCAACCACGTCATCATCAAAGGAGTTAGACGTTACCTCTCTGGGACGAAAATCACTGCGTGCTTCAGAACCATCAGAGAATGCTGAGCTTTGTGAAACAGTCCAGAGGCGCTTAAATCATACTTTTTCTGAAAGGCTCCAAAACTGACCCACTTCACCATTCCAGGTATAACAGGGAAGTACTGGAAACAGTAGAGAGAACATGCCCTTGAATTCTGACAAGGCCCTGCTTGAATCCTGCTACAGCATTTACTAGTCGCTAAATGGACCAATTCTTTAACCCCTCTGAGAAGGCTTCCCAATCCCCAAAAGGGGGCTGCCACCGCCCACCTGGGAGGCATGGATGTGAATGAAACACGCAAGTAGGGCGGCCGACTGGTACCTGACACGGGGCCTGGCTAGTTTCCCTCCGCTGCCCTTCTCCCCTTTTAAACTTGCACTGTTCCCCCGGTAACGATCAAGCCCCCGGAACAGACTGCCCGTATCTTCTGTATATCCCTGGATACATGCCTTACCCTTAGGAGGCCAGAAAAACAACTGCCTCCTCCCAAGTCACTAACAATGTTCTTAAGAGTCTGGGTATTTTTAACTCTATTTTTCAGGGAGACTATTCCAGAATTTTGCAAGCACCATTCTCCAGGTTGGCTCCCCTCCCAGTGCCCATCCCTTCTCACCTCAGATCCTCTGTCTGACTGCCTTCTGTTCATGGGAAAGCGAGTCCGGTAAGGTGGGGCTCCCTAGGCCTCCCTCCCTCCCTCACAGGTGATTGTGACTAACTTCTCCCCACTCCTCACTGCAACTCTAGCTTCTGAGGAGTCTACCCTCCCGTACCCTGCAGCCTCTGCACCTTCCCAAGACGCACACGTGGCCACGACCCTCCCTTCAGATTTCTTCCTGGCTGGCCCTGCCCAGCCCCTGGCCCCTTAAGGATAACTGGCATTGCTTTGAAAATGGCAAACGCCACTGACTGACACACCAGAGCTGTATGGTCTGGGCTTTCCTCCAACCAAGACACAGCCCTGCCCCCCTCAGTCTCAGTCTGCAGCTCTCGAGATGATCTAATTCACATGCAAGGCTGTGAACACCAGCTAAGAATGACGACTCCCAACGTGTATCTCTAGTCCGGCTCCTTCACCTGAGCCCCAGGCTCATCGACCCGAGTGCCTCTTTGAAGTCCTAATTTGGATGACAAATGGCATCTTAAAAATGCCTCATGTCCACCATTTACTCTGGAATTCCATTCCTGTCAGGTATCTCCCAGACTCCCCATTTTAGTAACAGCCCCAGCACCCACCGAGGTGTCTGAGGTCACATTCAATTTCCACTGTTCCCTCCCCCAGGCCCTGCCCTGGAATCAGTCCTGTTATCTCCATCAATAAGCCCATCTCAAGTGTAGTTCTGTAGGGACCATGGCCGGAAACACACAAGCTCACAGCATGGTGCACTAACAGTCCTCCGTAGGGTGCTCCCTGGATGGGGAGGCATCTCCTGCCGCTGGTCACCTCAGAAGGCAGTGGATTCTCACACAGGAGGCCCAGGAGAAGGGACTCAAGGTTCTCCCATGGTCTGAGCTTTGAAGGGCCCGAGGTCTGGGGGAGCTCCTAATTAGCAGACACACTTGCCAATGAGCAGATGAGGATGGGGGAACCCACGCAAGGCTGTTATCACTTCAACTCATGGGCTCTCAGGAGCCATGGGAAAGGCCTGTGTCCAGTGTACAGCCCAGCCATCACAGATCCCAGCCTGCATTTGCCAACCCGGACAGCCTAGACTCCATCTACTTGCGACACTTACTTCTGTTCTGTTCCCCACCCAGAATGTGATGGACTCATTCAGATATTCTGGCCTGTCTCAAGCGAGACAAATTCAGTGAAAAATGAAGTGTCCACATTTGGACCAGAGCATGAAAGGAGAAACAAGGCCTCATGGTCAGCATGATGGTGGTGGCCAAACAATTCCACCAGGTGAGATGAACCAGGGTAGGGTTGAGAATCCAAGGTCCTGGGTTGGACAAATCATCTTCCTTCATTGTTGACTGGGGTGTTGGGGACTGACTACCACAAACTAACGACACGTTAGGGGGCCCACGTGGTGGGCGTCAGCTGCAACAGAAACGGATTCAGCTCTTTACTGCCAACATGGGTTAAAAGTAAAGGCCGAGGCAGGAAGGTCTGCACGGCTGCTGAGGCAAACCACAGACCCAGCTCTGAATGCCCACTGGCTGGAGCAGAGAGGAAGCTACGGCCCTTTTAGCAGTCCCTTTGCCCAACAGATCCAGGTAAGCCAGCTACTTAGGAGAAGGCCATGTTGTCCTGATACTCAGAAAAACCAGCCTCGTAAAGGGAAAAAATAGTGGCATGGATTTTAGACCCAATTCTGCCCATTTATGAAGGCAAAGTAAAGTAAATGGCACGGGGAAGTTGAATGCAAAAAAAAAAAATTAAAGAACCAAACGGTGACCTCTTCCTCCAACAGCGTCCCCTGCAGCTGTCACCTCCGTGGCGGCCACATCCTCACCAGTGACCGCCGGCCAGGAAGCGACGTCACGCACGTCACACAGCGACAGCCAGGAACCGCGTGCTGAGCACGTTTGTGTAAAAGCAGGAATCGAGCAAAATGCTGCAGAGTTTGACCTTACAAGTTTAAATACTCCATGAAAAGAATCCCTGAGCAGCCGACTAAATCAATTCACATCTTACTTCTTCAAAACAATGAAACAAATTTAATAAGGGCGCATTTGTCATCAAATAAAAGGAGGACCAAACATGTTCCTCAAAAGCAAGGATTTCAACAGGTATCAAACACCAGTGGGTGATGAGCTAACAAAGCAAATATTCCAAAAAATTAGAAAATAAAAAATGACTAAGATAATAGATGGATCAAAACAGCTGTTAAGTTGTTGCTTTTTAAAGCGATGGAGACTGTACGGAGGGCAATCTGGCTATTTCCAATGCAGGGTGTGCACAGCCCACATTTTCAGAAGCAACAACATGCTCACTGGGCAGTACAAGTGAAAAAGGAGTAAAGAAAAAGGAAAAGAGGAACAAGAGAAAATTAGAATCACACAAGAACAAAAATAATTTTGACTGCATGTACAAGAATTTATGTGAGTGTGTGAGGCCAGGGACACGGGGATGGTGAGGCCCAACCTCACCTCCTGCTCAAGGGAAAGCAGGGGCCTGAGGGGAGCGGCGCTGCCGGGGGACCACAACGTGTTCAGCTCCCCTAACCAAAATTCGACCTACAAGCGACTAGGCAGCTTTTGAGCTACAAATTATTGTCGCATTTCAGTCTGGACCGTTTTACTCACTTCCACCAAGAGTAGCAGGAGAGAATGAGGCTCTGCTCCTGCACCAAAGCATTGTTTAAAAAATTAATGACTGTGGAATAGTAAAGGAAACAATGGAGTAAAAGTGACTGGAGGAGAATGTGCTTGACCCGAGCTCACTGGCCGCGTTATCTCAATGACGTTCAGATGCTGGCTGAGCCCTTATGGTACCAGAATAGACAGACCCACAACGAGGCAGGTTTAATGCGCTGAACCACTGTGGGCTAAGTACACATCCGGCTACTCCGCCAAGTCCCAAGGGCAGACTTCAAAAGGCAAAAACAAGCTGGCATTCTCTGGTGGGTCTGCAGACTCAGAGACAAGCATTTGTTGAGCAAAAATGTCACCAGTGCCTCCTATGACAAAAGAAGTGGCACTGGCGTGGGGGCTGGGGCAGGGCTCCAGGCTTCCACTGCTCACTCACCAGTCTGTCCAGGGGGAGAAGGTGGTCCCTGCTTAGGTTTCGCTGATGCACCTACCTTGACTAATGTCTGGGGCCTCAGCAGGAGTTGACAGATGAGGTGAACGGAGCGAGACTCTGTGTAGCACGGTGCTGGGAGCTATGCCCTCAGCAGTGCCCAGGCTCCTAAACATGCCAGCTCATCTTCAAGAAGCAGATGGGGAGTGCGGGCATGTAGATCACAGGGCCCTGTGAGGACAAGTACAGATCATGGCCACGACATGCCTCTCCTCTTCCTTAAGCCATAGAGGTATTTCTGGGGAGGAACAGAAAATTCATCCAGAGCCTGCTAGGTGGGCTCTCGCAGGTGGGACTAGTGTCCCCTGTGCTTCTCACTCACAGGGCTGGTCTAGACATTCTTTTTATTAATTCCCTAGCATCTTCTCCTCCAACTTACCAACAACCAGAAAGTAGGATCTGATCTTAGGTAAGTTCAAGAATCACAGAGCACCACCTCCAAAGCGGGCCCGGTAGCACATGCCAGGTCTTCTGACCGCCACCTGTGGGACCACCATGAGCCCTCTCCAGACTCAAGGACCGAGGCCGTAGGCCGGGGGGACACAGCTTCCCTCACTCACCCCAGCAAAGGGGGACCACGTCTCGGCAAAGGCATCTCACCCTCTTCAGCCCGAGGGAAAACATGATAGATATACGGGGAAACAGAGCAGAAGGTGGGGGGTAGGCAGCCCAGAAGAGCTCATCTGTACTTCCGAGGCAAAGTGGGGCCATTGACTTAATCACAGGGACAAAGTGGGAATGAACAGTTCCCTGCTCTGTCCCATACACCGTGATACGCCTTTCCCTGCATAAGGAGTTCATTAGGAAGTCCCTGGCGGTGTTTCTGATGTCCTAACTTGGCATGGTGGCTGTCGGGCAGGAAGAGACGGCCTGAGCTGAAAAGGTGCTGGGCCTGGGAGGCAGGTGACAGCGGCTCCAGCCGCAGCTCAACCAGCGCCTCGTTCTGCCTCTCGGGGCTCAGCATCTCATCTATAAGCAAAGGGATGAGCATGTACCAGGACAGGCTGCCCAACAGAAATGAAATGAGAGCCATGTAAAGAAAGTTTCCCAGTTGCCACGTTTAAAATTTGAAACAAAGAAACAAACCAACAAACAAAAAACAAATACTAGAATGTGATTTTAAGAACAGATCTTACTTAATCTACTGTATGTAAAATACTATTATTTTGACATGTAATCAATATAGGAAGTAGAGAGATAGTTTATGTACTTTTACTAGACAAGCCTCAGCGTCTGATGTGCATTTGACCTACAGTACATCTCAGCTGAGTCCAGCCTCCTCCCCAGTGCTCCTAGCATGTGGCTTTGGCTACTTTATTGGACAGCAACTCCAGGGGTCCCACCATGTTCCTGGCTGTAAAGCGGGAGTAAGTGTCCACACTAACCCTAAAAGGATCTCTCTGAAATAAAGGCGGATTCACTTTGAAATGTCTGGAAACCGGCGGGCTGCACCTCCCTCCCCCCTTGGCTACAAGATTGACTTCTTCCTTGCTGATCCCTTTCTGGATGTAGGGAAGCAATCCAGCACACAGCCAAGGTGGACTGGCTTCCAGGTAAACTTACCTGCTGTCTGTGTCCAGTCCCATGAAGTCCTCCTTCTCAAACGGGATGCAGGGGAGGGGGATCTTGTCCCCAGAATTCTTGGGGCCACCATCCAGCCACTTGGACTTGAGCAAGATGAAGAGTGACTCAGTGAAGTCCTCGATCCTCTTCTCCACCACCCTGCAGTACTCTTAGATTGAAGGCAACGTCGGTGCGTGTCTGCTCGGCTACCTCCCCATGCTGCACAAAGACAAAAAGCTGAGAGTCATTAAGCGATGCACCATACAGCTCCTCTGCATGTGGAGCTTCTCGAAGGCCTTGGCAGAGAGACATTCGGTAATGGTGACAAGGCCCACGACCTTGGGGTGTTTCTGGAAGACGCTCCACCGATTCTCGGGCACATAGCGGTGCCTGTAGTGGATACAGAGTGTCCACTGGGAGCCACAAGGGCTGATATGGCTAACCGAGGTGAGTAGCTGATAGATGCAAAAGAAATTCTCCTCTGAGATGATCTCTATGGATTGGACCACAACGGGACGAGTCTGGTGGTCCTCAGCACACTGCACGTAGTCAGGGATGCTCATGTTGCAGGCCCTGCCGAGAGGGGAGAGGAGATCGAGGTACATTCTCTGCTGTGTGCTACGGGCCCATCTGGGTTGCGGTGACCTGGTGTGTACCAGCCAGAAGACAAGGGAAGCCAAAGCAAATCCAAGGGTACAGTTTGTCCTCAGAGTCTGCATATGGCTACTGTAGCTCGGATCACATTACCCAGCTTTTGGTCTAGGCTTCCTGCCTCTGCAGAGAAAGGTCATTTCTTATTTTCTATTTCCAAGCACCTAGCAAGGCCCTGATGCAAAGTCACTGCTCAAAAATGCTGAATAAAGAAATGAACAAAGGAAATGCTTCCCCAACCCCCTTCAGCAGAATATAAAGAGAAGGACCACAGTAGGATCAAAAGATCTGGATTCCTATTCAATTTATTTGAACTCCTAAGCTTCATAATAATGGATAAGAAAACTTGCCTTGGGGTAGAGGGTACTGTTCATTGGTGGAGCACATGCTTAGCATGTACGAGGTCCTGGGTTCAAACCCCAGTACCTCATTTTAAAAAATCAAACAAATAAATACACCTAATTTCCCTCCTGAAAAAGTATTTTTTAATTCAAAAGTCAAAAAACACCTTGCAATTGACACAACATTGTAAACTTGACTATACTTCAATTAAAAAAAAAGCCTTGCCTTACAAGAATATATCTGGATTACGGATGTTTGAAAATGTAAAATGCATAGGGTACCACCTGCATAAAAGGAGGTGACTGTACACATGTTCTATCCCTCCTTTATGAGTTATACTTCCTTTGGGGAGGTTATAACCTCTCAGAGCTAATTTTCTCAGATTAAAAAATATAAACATTACCTGATTCTCAGTACTGCTGAAGAATCAGATAACTCTATGAAAGCATCTGACCCACAGAGTTTACTCAATAAATGTTTGTTGAATGAATGAATAAACAAGCAAAGTGAATGCTGCTCCCTGCCACAAACCATCATAATGGTACTGCCTGGAAATCCCAAGCCCACGTTCACCCGACTCTGCATTAACAATGTGGGTGACCTGGACAGGCCTGCGTGCTTCACGAAGCCCCAGTTTAATCGTGAATAGAAATAAGGGCAATAACACAAACCTCAAATTGTTAGTGAGTCAGTAATGAATTGTACCCCAACACTGCATGATGGAACCATTAAGAAAACTGGGCAAAGGGTCCATAGGCCCTCTCCATATAATCTCTTACTACCACATGGGAATCTACATTACATCTCAAAATTAAAAGTCTAATATTTTAAAGAGGTTATCGAAGTTAGGTGAGCTCACTGTCTCAAATAAGGAACACACAGTACAAATAGGACAATGCCCAGCCCATGAGATACACTCAGTTAACATTCCCACTGAGCCCACTAGTCCCTCCAACTTCAGAGCAAGAGGATGGGTCCTCGTGGCAACAGGCCACAGCACCTGAAGCTAACAAAGCTAATGGTGTCCACTTAAAAGAGCCCCTGTCACCACCCTTGTTCTAATTTTCTATTTGTAATTTTTTTCTTTTCATTAAATTGGAACTCCAAATTGCATAGAATTCTTACCAGATATCATGATGGCAGCCCTTCAAAACCTGACCACAGAGATCATGATGGCAGCCCTTCTTGGTGAAACAATAAAATGAAAAGCCATTTCCACAAGACCTCTGTGTAAATCTACTAGGGAACTTCATCCTGGACTGAGGAAGAGGACTGGGGAGTAGGGGGTAAACTGGGACATGGAGAAATATGGGCCACCTGTCCCACAATGGACTTTAGACTCACCCTCACCCTCCAGGAACTTCTAAATACACACAGACAGAGTGCTATGGACAAGAATTTTTTTTAAACAAATCCCTGAATCCCTAGCAGATCTTGTTTCTACCGAGACACAAATGTCTTATTTGTATAATGTTTCACAGAAGCCTTAAAATATTATCACCCCAACTTGACACATCAAGAAACTGAGGTAGAGAAGTTTATCACATTCTACAAGATTAGAGAGAGGCCACGTCAGACACCGTATTTAAATCCAAGTCCCTGCTCCGTTGCTCACACTAGAAAGTGTCACATACTGCCTCTTTCCTGCCCTCTCCCTGCAATAAATCTCTGAAGAGTCTTTTCTGTGTCACCTGCAATCAAAATCACATCAATTTTTCACAAAGAGCTATGTCACTCCTTGGAGGACATACCAAAATCTAAAGGGTTGGGTTGAGAGGAGATATTTGCATTTTCTGTTTCTCAAAGGAAACATGGCTTTAAAAGAAACTGAAAAGTATTTATCTAGTCTAAGCGCTCATTGTGCACAGAAAGAAACGGAGGCTCAGAGGAGAAGAGGAAAGGGCGTTATTAACAAATATTGCCTCAGTGCAGCACTAAGCCAGCCCTGGGCACTTCTGGGGGAGGATCTGGAAGGCCCAGGAAAATGAGTGTTAGAAAATAGAAAGAGAAGAAGAATATAAGGTCCCGTCTCTACACCACCATACCATGAATTTCCACCAAATTACCCAGTATGGGTGCAGCCAATAGTAAGGTTGTCTAAACAGGTTATTGAAACCTGGAATTCTCAACCATAGTGGAAATTCCAGCATTTACTGTGCTTTTTTCCCAGTTCAATCATCAATTCAGTGGGCATTCTGTACCAGGGACTACACGAGACCTGGAGTTCTCCCAAATAAAGATCTCTATTACCACGTGTGCAAACCACATAAAGGCAACCAGAAGAAAAGCGCCCACAGATAAGATGGAATTACTGAAACTGAAAGCAGCCAAAGAGCATATATTACTAGGAAAAATGGTGCTCCTATAAATGGACTCATGGACATAGAAAGCAAACTGTATTTAGCAGGCAGGAAAGGAGGGATTAACAGATACAAATTAGTGAATATAAAATAAATGACAAGGACCTGCTATATAACACAGGGAACTATATTCAATTTCTTGTAATGAGTTATACTAAAAACAATCTAAAACATATGTATATACATATGCATATGTTTATAACTGAATCTCTGCTGTACACCTGAAACTAACATTGTAAATTGACTACACTTAAATAAAAAATAATTTAAAAAATAAGTAAAAATAAAAGCAACGCCATTAAGAAAAAATAAAAGAACACTCTAATCCCCTTAGCTGTAGGTGGTGGAGAATTCTGGTTGTAAACACCAAGTCCACTGGATCACTCCAGCAATGGCTGTCACTCTTTCTGACCATCAGAGAGTCACTTGCTTCACTGAGGTTTCTTTTCTCTTCTGTGAAAGGCTACAGCTGCAACTAACGATGTATAGAATCTCATCATTCACAAGCCCAACAAGTAGTGAGGACTTCCCATGGGCCAGGCTCTGGACAGAGGAAAATATAGGGTCCGAAATATATTCATGGGTAGAAGAAGTTTGTGCCATAAAGACGTTAATTCTTCCTGTTTTGATAGACAGATTCATTGCAATTCTGATTAGAATTCCTACCAGATTTTTCTTGGAATGTAACAAGTGAATTTATGGTCAAGATTAGCCAAGAAATTTCTTTAGAACCACCACTGGGGAGGGGTGGATAGGTCATTAATTTCCACTGCTCTTTCTGAAGTGATAAAAACGTTCTGGAATAATAATGGTTGCACAACTGTGAATATGCTAAAAGCTGCTGAATTTTACCATTTAAATGGATGTACTTCATGGTGTGTGAACTATATCACAATAACGCTGTTATATGAAAAAATATTTCTTGACAAATATTTTTCTTTTTATACCACTAGTCTGTCCCACAATTTAAGAAAAACAAAAAACCAATACAAACCAAACTGTGCCAGGAGTTCTTTAGGACTGCAATATCCCTGGGTCTCCAAGGCCTCTGGTGATGCTGTTCCTGTTAACACACACTAGCTGGGCTGGGCTAGCTAGGGACTGTAACTATCTTTTTAAAATTGACTGTCACACGTTTCACCCTTGGAGAGGGAAGGAAGGAGGATATCACAGCTTCATGCCTTCAGCTCATTTTTAACAGAACCAAGCCCTGCTTTCACCACTGTTAATCCCTCTCACTATAAAAACACGTGACATCAACAAGCACCGCCATCATAACACCTGAAAGTGTTCAAGATACTTACCTGCGGCAGAAACACTGAGGGAGGAGACAGAAGCTTGCTCAGCACTGATGCTCCCTTTTCCCGACTCCACCAGGTGAAGCTGGGCGCTACAGCCAGAGGCTCTCAGTCCGGGGAGCAGCACACACGCCACTGAGCTGGTCCTGAGGGAGGGTGAAAGGGAAAGGAGGGCAGCCCTAGGGGGGAGGGAAAGGGGGGGTGCGGGCTGCAGCCCCGCTCGGAGGCCAGCCCCAGCACCAGCATAAGCCGCCCGCTCCCGTCCAGGTCCGCAGACCACGCCCGCCCGGGAAACAGCCCGCCCATTGGTGGGGACGGGCAGGCGGCCGAGGAGAGGAAGCCCGGGAGGAGAGGACTCGCGGGCGGGAGAGGGGAAGGGGACGCCAGCCGTGGACTGAGGGGATCCCGGCTGCGTGAGAGGTAGCAGGCGCACACCTGGACCTGGACAGCTGTGGCCAGGGCGCCGGGGCAGGTGGTGCTGTCAGAAGGGTCTGGCCAGAGAAATTCAGCTGAACACGGGCTGACTGGCGCCCTTGGGGGCTGTGAAAGGCGGATCACCCTCCCGAAGCCGCCTGAACCCTTTCCCGGGAGCCCCCCACCTTGCACTTCCACAGCCAGAAGCCCCGGCCCCAGGCAGGAACCAAAGGCCTAACGGGCGACAGAGTTGAGAAGCATTTGGGGCCAATCCCCGGCTCGGACATGGAGCTTCGAACCAGCGGACCACCAGGCACCGACAGCGCATGCGCAGGAGGGACATGGATCCTCTGGATTCTGCGAGAGAAGGTGGGACAGCGAGGGAGGGAGAAGATGGGAGCGGGTGGAGAAGAGGGGAAAAGTGGAGGGATACAGATGGACAGGAAGAGCAGAGAAGGGATGGGTCTGGATAGGGGAGTGTCGTAGCGGAGTTGGAGAGAAAAAGCTTTACCTCTAGGGCACCCTGAGATGGCAGACCTACCTCTGTACCCTTCTGTAACCGTTCAAGTCCCGCAGCTCATGTTTTACCTCCCTGATCCAGCCCTCCATCAGATGCTTCTGCAGAAACACTACGGGGATCACACCCGTTGCCCCCATGCGGAGCTGGGTTTTCTGTTGCTCTGAGAACCAAGCACCCGCAGGTGTTGTCGCTCAGAACTTCTTGGGAAGAGCACATATTCCCCTTTTACACGCTGGGAAACAGGCAGGAAGGATCACTGCCTTAGCTCCACTGTCCCAGGTGTTGGGCTGGGGGGAGTGGTGTGGTACAAGATCAGAGCCCCAGACAGAGCAGACTGCCTGAGTGTTGGTGCATAGTCCCCATCCCTCCTGGGTAAACCATACCCCACCCTAGTGGAAACATCAAGGGCTCACAGTGGTTTCCTGGGGGTGGGAGAGCTGTCCTCATGTGAAGGAAAAGTCCAGCTGGGCTAACAAGCTAAGTCACAAATCTAAGTGTGATAAGTGTCGGTTTACTGATCTAAGTTCTGCTGGGCTATCTCGTAAATCTGAAGTTTAGTGTCAGTTTATTGGCCTAACAACCTAACTCGTAATTCCAAGCTCAACAAGTGTCAGTAACGTGATCTATTACAAATTGATAAGCTCCAGTGTACTGATTCCTTGCTTTTTGTTCTTTAAGTCTTATTGGCTAATATCCCCTTACTTGTATTGAAGTATTTAAAACCTCATGTGCACGTCTTGGAGGTGCTCAGAACTTCGGAGCAGAAGCCCCTCTGAGCCCGCCGGCATAATAATTCTGAGTACTCCAGCACTCCGATTGGTGCTTGTTTCTTGGCTGGCCTGTTTCCATAACACTCAGCTCCAGTGCCCAGCTTTCTAGGTAGATAGGAGTGTTACCAAGTCCAAATTCATTCTCCTCAGTGCAGGACAGGCCAATAAATTTGGAAACCAGATGTTGGGGCTTGGAATAGCAAGTTTCTGTAGACCTAATTGGCAAACTAATGTTCTGGAAAACCATCTCCCCAAGTCACAATTCAGGCTCCTTTCCTACGCGCTTGGTTGTTGCAAACTTCTTAGTGTAGGAATTCCTTCTTGTTAGAATCCTTTGTTCTTACAGCTATCTGCGTGGGTCAGATCCCTGTAAAACTCCAACAAAACAAACGTTATTTTCTATTCTGCAATTTGCTATCTTTTAATGAATCAAAAAGTGTTAAATATCCTTAAAGGTCAGAGCTTCAGAATAAGCTCTCCTGTGTATTTCAGGCTCTAGGCAACATTTTTTTACAAGCAAGATGAAGCCTAGGAGACAGAGCATAGGGTTAAATTCAAAGGAACAGATCTAATATGGAGTCAGATTTGTTCTGTTCTATTACCCGGGCAGAAGCCACTTGAGGATTTAAATCTCTTTAAGTTAAAAATAACTAAAATTTTAAAGGAATTTACATACATAGGTGGGAATGTACAAAGCATATCTGGAAAAGCACCCAAAAGATAGTAAACAGTGGCATCTCCAGACAGGGCTGAAAGAACAGAGGATGAGGGAAAACTTCTTTCAGTTGTGTATTTTTGTGCTCTGTTTGAGGTTTTTTTTTAACCATTTGCTTGCATTTCTTTTTCAGTTAAAATAATGTGTAATGGAGCAAAGGAGTAACTAGCTTAGCAAATACAGCAGCCATGGAATCACTAAGTCATCACTTTTGATTTAAGCCAGAAAGCATTTATTGACTCTCTCCAATGTGCTCAGTCCTGTTTTAAGACTTCTTTTATATTATTATTATTATAATAATACTATTATTATTTCTAGTACTATTACTATTACTATTATTACTATTATTTTATGAAATAATAACATGGTATACCTCACCCCTGCCCATGGCTGGTGGAAAACCAACTGAGTTTTTCTTGAGTTGTTTTCCAAGGAGTAGAGATGAGTTTATAAACAGAACACATCTTCAGGGCAAAACAGGCAGTGTGCATTACCAGCAGGCCAGACAGCAATGAAGGGTTTTCAATAGAGGCGCCCAGAAGCTGAGAGAGAAAGCCTCCAGGACACTACAAAAAGCTGCCCAAACTGCCATCTCCATGGTACTACTGAAATAGGAAAGAACAAATCTGACTCCATATTTGATGTTTCTTTGACTTTAACAAAGCCAAGTTAATATGCTCCGGTCTTTTCATGGGTTATGATGTCACAGAGGAAACGGACAGGTCAACAAGGAACCACTCTGCCGTGATCACGGAGCCGGGGAAAGGGACGGGCTGCAAGATGTATGAAGCAGCCGCAACTGTGCCCGTGCTTCTAGGCAGGTATCCAAAATCGCCTCGACAAGGTGTCAAACATTTGTGCCCATGTCCTCATCAGCAGACATGTATTAAAGACAAATGGAAACATATAAAAGGCCAATACCCTTGCTGGGTACACCGTCCAAAGAACAAAGTCTCAGTTTGACAACTGGCCATCTCGGTTCCATGGGATTCATTCTTGGAGAACCTTAAAAACCACTCTTCTGTCCTCAAGAATTTCTGCATATTTGTCCTATCTTTGGCTCAGGGATGGAGCACGTTCAAGTGAACTTTAATGTCTGCACAGATTTGACTGTCTTTCTCCAGGTTCATTTGTCCATTCCAATGAGGCCTGAGCTAAGTCCATCCTCTGTAAGATCTATTCCCTCCAGTGACAGCTCATTGAGCCTGCAATTAAAAGCCAAGTGAACAAGACTGTCCTCAGCTAAAAAGTTCACCCACCCTTCACTGTTTTCTTAATCTCCTCTCCTGGCTAAGTGCAACAGACTAACACCTCCCTCCACCAAGATTAAAAACTATGTCATTTTGTCTCCCCAAAGAGAAAGTAAGGTCCATAATAGAGGAGACAACTACATAGTCACCTCTGAATTCGTAGCATATAGAAATGTTAATAAATAGAACTATGATCATGGCTTCTTTCCTTTAAAACCTTTCTGGTTATTTGAATGAGACCTTGGAAGGGAGGTGTTTGCTGTCCAGTATCTTGATCCACAAGACTCTGGAGGCCTTTTTCAGAATAGCTGTTCACTGATTCATTCAAAACACAACTTATCAATCAAGGAGTAGCTGTGCTTTTCTGCCAGGTGTTTGTGGTCACTCTAATGCCAGAACAACTTTAAACTATATCCTTACTTTGGATTTGTTATTTTTCCCCTCTTCCAACAAAATTGACTTTCCTTATTTTCTTGCCTTGAGGAATTCTTTTTTTTCCTATTTCACCCTTTAGTAAACCAAGATCCTCAGGATGGGCTTGGCCCATAATATGATCCCCCATCCAACTCCTAGTGTCAGAGGCCTGGGGCTCACATCCTGCCCTCCTGTCAAGGCAACTGAAAATCAGTTCAGGATCGAACCAGCACCCCAGGGATTCTAAGGCTCGCATATCTCCCAGAAACCCTGCTTTCTCATTTGTCTTGGCTTCTGAGAATTTCCCCTCACTTTCTTGACAATTAGTTGTGCAGCTTGAAAGATGAGGAAGGAAGGTTTTATTTCTTAATCAGCATTTTAAGGAACTTATGTAATGAAAGTTTTCACGAGTTTCTAGAACCCTCCATTGCCGAGATAGAAAACACACTAGACATTTTCTAAATTTAGCTCCCATGTGCATTTTTTCTTTGTTTTTGTTTTCTTAAGTGTTAACAGATATTTTTTAATTAAAAAAAAATAAGGCCCCAAAAAGGATAGAACACTGAAGGGGCAATCAAAATTAAAGGGCAAAGACAGAAAAATGATAACTACTCTACAAAGTTAATATAATACATACACTATGTATCAGATCAGCAATTCTCAGTAACAGCTAATTGAAACATGACCATGAGGTAAAATTTCTCTCCTGTCAGGACATGGCCAACAGAAAATACAATTAAACCAACAAACTAATATCCTAAGTCTGGCGAGGTACAGAAGGCTACAAGCTAAATGTGTCTTCTTCTGGAAAAGAGGAAGACACACCAGCTCTTTTCTGTGGAGCCTGAGCCCACGGGAGGACGGTGAAGTGAGCTCTGTAAGTACCCAATTAGCAAACTGAGTGATGAATAAATAGACGTGAGCTTTGATGACAGAGGTGATACTACTATTCATTTGTCCTGTAAAGTATGACTTCCGTTCAGTGATCAATACTTCGGTGTCCTCAGGAGTTGACATTATTCGAAAATGCACAGCCTGGGCCCAGACCTCCTCTTTCAGCTCGTGACACTGCACTTAGATGTCACAAGGGCACCTCCAACTCCACCTGCAAAGAGCTGACTTCACGGTGCTCCTCCAATAGCCGTCCTGCCCAGAGCCTCTGGTCCGGGGCTAAGTTCTCCGTGCCTCTCCCAACTCAGACCCATCACTCACAGATGTGAATGGACCCCTCCTTCAGGGCCCAGATATCCTCAGACACCGAGTCCCACCACCCACACCTGACCTACCAGATACTCACTGTCACTCACTCAGCACTGACTCTGTGCTGGGACCATGCTGCACACTGCAAACGTTATCTCACTGGATCTCCACAACAGTCCTGGGAATTGGGTACATCACTGCTTCAATTGATTAGATAAATTGTTTCACTTCCTTGAGTGCGTCATTCAAACTGACACGGCTACTGAGCCACAAGCCTGGGCCTGAAAACAACTTGAAAATTGAACACTGCTACACCTCGCAGCCACCCTACTCTGACTCATCACATCACCTCCTGCCAAGCCTTCTAAATGTTTCCAAGCATTCTACAAGACAAAAGTGAACTACGAGAGCACCCCACTCTCCAACATAAAATCTGTCAATGATGGTCCACTGCCCTTAGGAGAAAGCCCCACCGGGCCTGAGCACAGCCCAACGGCCCAGCATCCGCGTTCCCTGCGCGGCCGCGCCGCCTCACCCAGTACGCAGCTCTACACGTGCCTTCTCTAGGACAGGGATGCTGACTCCGCACAACCCAGGGCTTGTCTCACTTGAACAATGATCACCTTCTTCAGTGTTCATCTTCTTCTTTGCTGACCCTCAGAAAAATGTTTTCTCATGATGAATCAATATCTTTTTCCTTATAACTTCCCATCATTGATAATGAGCTCCCCCAAAAGAGAGAAGACCTAATTGTCTGTCTCCTTATCTGTAAAGTGAGATTAACAAGGAAATATGTGAGGTTTTATGAGAAATAATATTCATGTGAGGCTGAGGGACAATTCCATCATACAATAAGCACTCAATATGTGCTTAATTAATATTAATAAGATTATATTGCATTCCAGCAACCTTCAATCAATTTTTAATGACTTTGTCCAACAGACTACTGACAAACTTTTGGACGAACCACTTTGAGCAGATCAGCACTAGCGTACTGGGAGAGGTAAGCGCTGACTCCAGTTGCAGCTACAGCCACCCAGCACTATGGGGTAGGGGCAGTTTGCTCAAGCTCTTACATGTTGCTTGAGCATTTAGTTGTCGTTATTGATTAAAGACAGGTGTTCTTTAGTCAAAGCCCCTGAAACATAAATCTTCAAAGATTGATGCAAATTAGGTTTCAAGAACAACACTCTCATTAGAAATTATTTGAAAATCATAGTCTTAGCTACTCCGCACATCAAAAGGGCATGTTCTTAATGTATCTGACTAAATACACCGAAAGGGTTGTTTAAAAGAAATTACGATGAAGCCATCCTGAATAAGCTCCAGTATCATCTGCACAAAGCCCCACCCAAGGGTCTCATTTCACATTTCCACATAGGTGTTCAGGTAGCTTAACTTGGGTCTTGGTTTCTTATAACACGGGGTGGGGAATTGTTCTGGATAGATTTAAGTAGCAAATATATAACTAGGGTAATTGCTGTTAAGGAATTCTAGAAATAAGAAGATTGATATATAGTCCCACCCATAAGAAACTCAGCATTTCCAATTACAGCAGCATTAAAAATAAAATGAGAGATACATTTAACAAAAATTTACAAGATTTGTACATTGAACTTTTTGAAGTATCACCAAAATAAATTTTAAAAGATCTACATATATGGAAGACATCCCATTTCCATGGAATGATAGACAGTATTATTAAAAATATTAAGAGTCCTCAAAATGATCTACATATACAGTGGAATCCCTATCAAAATTCCAGCTGACTTCTTTGCAAAAATTGAAAAACTGATCCCAAAATTAATATGGACGTGCAAGGGGCCCAGGATAGCCAAAACAACCTTGCAAAAGAAGAGTAAAGTTGGAGGACTCACTTTAAAAGTTACTAAAATGCTATAGTAATAAGTCAGTATGTTGCTGGCATAAGTTTGGATAAATAAATCTATGAGACACAATAAAAACCCACGGGGAAAAACTTACATTTACAGACAGTTTTCCACTAGGGGGCCAAAAACACCCCATTGAAAGAATAGTCTATTCAACAAATTGTGCAGGGACAGCTGGGTGTCTGCAGGCAAAAGAATCAATCTGGAATCTGAACACCCATATTTTATATAACAAATAAAAATTAAAACAAAGTAGATCACAGACAGAAATGTAAAAATTAAACCTATAAACTTTCTAAAAGAAGACACAGTATAAATCTTTGTGGTCCTAGGATAGGCTTTGGTTTCCTGGATACAATACCAAGAGCACAAGTGATAGAAGAAAAAAGCAGATAAACTGGACTTCATCAAAATTAAAACCCTTTTCTTACAAAGGACATCATCAAGAAAGTGAAATGACAGGGGAAATGGGTATCTCAAGTCAGAGAGTGCGTGCTTAGCAAGAAAAATAAAATAAATCATTACATCTAACTACCTCCCCTGTAAAGAAATTGTTTTAATGTTTAAAAAAATATAGTGAAAGACAATGTGCAGAATAGAAGAACAATTTTGCAAAACATGTATCTAATAAGAGAGTAGCATCCAGGATATATAACGAATTCTTACAACTGAACAATACAATAAAACAGACCCAATTTTTAAATTTACCACGAATTTAGATACATATACAAATGGCCAATAAGCATATGAAAAGATGCTCAACATCACTAGACAAATCAAAATCAAAATGAGATCTCATTTTACACCCACTAGGATGGTTATTACCAAATCACGGACAATAACAAATGTCGTTCAGGAGGCAGAGAAACCTCATATGCGGCCAGGGGAAAGGGACAATTGTGCAACTTCTTTGGAGAAGCCTGGTATTTCCTCAAAAGCTTAGAGTTATATGGCTCAGCAATTCCACTCCTATATGTAGAGTCATCCCTCAATACCCTTGGGGGGTTGGTTTCAGGAACCCCACACCCTGGATACCATAATCCAAGGATGTTCGAGTCCCTTTACAATCAGCCATCTGGATCCATGTAGTGGAAACTACAGATATGGAGGGCCAACTGTACAGCCAACAGAATGAAAACATATTCTCATAAAAATTTCACATCAATATTCATAGCAGTATCATTCAGAGTAGCCAAAAGTTACTAACAATATCCATCCATCAATGAACGGATAAACACATTTACCAAGAATAGGCCCACAAACTTTTGGTCATTGAAACTTTGACAAAGGAGGTGAGAACATACAATGGAGTAAAGACAGCCTCTTCAGCAAATGGTGCAGGGAAAACTGCACAGCTGCATGTAAATCAATGAAGTTAGACTACTCCCACACAGCATACACAAAAATGAATTCAAAATGTGTTAAAGAATTAAACATATAGACAAGACACTATAAACCTCTTAGAAGCAACCATAGGCAAAACATGTGACATACATCTCAGCAATGTTTTCCTAGAGCAGTCTACTCAAGCAATAGAAAAACAACCAAAAATATACAAGAGGGATCTAATTAAACTTACAAACTTTTGCACAGCTAAGGAAACAGTAAGCAAAACAAAAAGACAACCAACCTATGGAATGGGAGAAAATATTTGCAATAAATGAAACTGCTAGGGGCTTAATTCCCAGAATATGTAAACAGCTTTTACACTTAATAAGAAAGAAAAACAAACAATTCAATTCAAAAAATGGCAGAAGTCCTAAAGAAACATTTCTCCAATGAAGACGCACAAATGGCCAGTAGGCACATGAAAAAATGTTCAATATCATTATCAGAGAAATGCAAATCAAAACTGCAATCAAATATCACCTCTCACCAGTCAGAATAGCCATCATTGAGAAGTTCACAGACAATAAATACTGGAGAGGCTGCGGAGAATTGGGAACCCTCCTACACTGTGGTGGGAATGCAGTTTGGTGGAGCCATTGTGGAAAAATGTATAGAGGTTCATCAAAAGACAAAACCTTGACCTCCCAGATGACCCAGCAATCCCACTCCTGGGCATATATCCAGAAGGAACCCTAATTAAAAAAGACACCTACACCCCAATGTTCACAGCAGCACTATTTACAATAGCAAGACATGGAAACAACCGAAATGTCCACTGACAGATGGCTGGATAAAGAGGTTGTAGCATATTTGTCCAATAGACTACTATTCAGCCATAAAATAATAATAAAATAATGCCATTTGCAGCAACATCAATGGACATGGAGAATGTCATTCTAAGTGAAGTAAGCCAGAAAGAGAAAGGAAAATACCACATGAGATTGCTGACATGTGGAATCTAAAAAAAAAAAAAGAAAGAAACAAAAAAATAAACTTATCTACAGAACAGAAACAGACACAGAGTCACAGAAAACAAACTGTGGTTACCAGAGGGGGGAGGGTGTGGGAAGGAATAAATTGGGAGTTCAAGATTTGCAGTTACTGAGTATGTAAAGAATAAACAGCAAGTTTATACTGTATAGCACAGGAGAATATATTTAATATCTTATAGTAACTTATGTTTAAAAAGAGGATGAAAATGAATGCAGGTATGTTCCTTTTTAACTGAAGTCTTTTGCTGTAGACAAGAAACTGACACAACATTATAAACTGACTAGACTTCAATGAAAATATTTTTAAATAGACCAAAAACGAAAACAAAGGAAAAGGATATTATCAAGCAAAAAGAATAAAGTACTGATTCAGGCTACAATTATGGATGAACCTTTAAACTTTATGCTAAAATAAGCCAGACACAGAAAGCCAAATAGTGCCCTTTAAAGTGAACTGTATCTAAGCGTTTATTGTACTACTCCTGTAAATTTTCCAGAGGTTTGAAATCTATCAATATCAAAATAAAATGTATTATGCATTAAAAACTTAAAACGCTTCCTCACAGGAGGGCTTTAATTATTAAATGCAGAAACGCATATAAAGCTCTTGGAAAAACAATTTGCACGTCCACACACAGTCACTGCTGTCACTGCCACTCAGAGGGTGGTGACAGCGCTGATGAGAGCTGCCTCCACTCGCTCCCCTGCAGAAAGGAGTGAAGGCCTGAGCTCTGACAGGCAGGGTGAGCGTGAACCTGAGTCATACACAGCCACGTTCCAGACTCTGCGTTACCCAACTTTCTTATACAAACTGCAACGTGTAATGTAAACACGCTAGAGGGATGTATCTTACAACACAGGGAATACAGACAATGCTTTACAGTAACTATAAATGGAGCATCTATTGTACACCTGAAACTAATATCATATTTTAAATCAGCTATATTTTTATGAAAAATTAAAAAATATTTTTAAAATACTATCACTTTACTATTCTATTCGGTTTTTAAGTTACTACTAAACAGCTCAGAATGTATAAAAGCATTTAATTGTGCTGTTTGCTTACATATTTATTTACATTCAGCCTCTTGCTAAAAGAGAATTTAAACAATTCTGTTAAACACAGCTTAACAACCATAACAACAAAAGGCAAAACGGAGAGTGAAGAGAAAATGGAGATTCAATACTTAAATGAAACCAGGGGGAAGTAAACTCATAAAAATGGATTCCATGAAGTCAGGGCAAGTGTTAAGGCTGACTAGAAATTCAGCTGTAGGATTCTTGGCAGCGAAACCAAAAAGAAAAGATGATGGGGCGGGTGGTAGAGCGTGTGCTTAGCGTGCACGGGGTCCTGGGTTGAAGCCCCAGGGCTTCCACTAACAGGTAAATACATCTAATTAACTGCCCCCCTAAAAGATCACCAAAGAAAAGAAAAAGAGAAATTTCTTTCCCAAAGAACCCTGATATTAAATTTGGATTAAATATTAAAAAAAAGAAAAAAAGAAAAATTCAAAAGATAAGTGACACTGAAGGAAAACCACAGCTGGCCTAACAAGCTAAGTCACAAATCAAAGTGTGATAAGTGTCGGTTTCCTGATCTAAGTTTTGCTGGGCTACCTGGTATATATGAAGTTTAGTGTCAGTTTACTGGGCTAATAAGCTAACCCGAAAATCCAAGGTCAACAGTTGTCAGTAACGTGATCTGTTCCAAATTGATAAGCTTCAGTGTACTGATTCCTTGCTTTTTGTTGTTTGAGCCTTATTGGGTATTAGCCCCATACTTGTAATTAACCCTATAAAACCTCATGTGCACGTCTTGGAGGTGCTCAGAGCTTTGGAAAAGAAACCCCTCTGAGCCCGCCAGCGTAATAAATCTCAGTACTCCAACCCTCTGTGTGATTCTTATTTCTTGGCTGGCCTTTTGTTTCCATAACAACACAAGCGATAATGCCCGTGAGATAAATCTGGGGAGGCTGCTGGTAAGTCGCCATGTCTCACGTGGGAAAATCTGAAACATCCTTCTCACCACTCAGAGTCATCATAAGCCCACACCACACCTCCTGCCGTTAAATGCAGGAGCACGGTTAGGGCCCGGCCTTTGCTGTCTTTGTGTCATCACAGTGATACAGGATGGAAGGGGGAAGAGCACAGCCATTCAAGGAAGGCCGCAGCAATTGACATCAAAATGGTGAAGGATTCAACCCCCAATAGGCCTTGAGGCTCAGGATGAAGAGATTTAACTTCTAGCAGATCTTGAGATTCAGTAAACATCCATTGTAATAGTAACCTGGTGAATAACATGCCCCAGGCACCATGGCAGTCCCAATGATAGCCACAAAAGGTCAAAGGGTGGGAAATGGCCAACTCCCTGGGAATCCTAGCCCCTTGCCCTAAGGCTGGTCCTTCTACTTATTAGCATATGAAACCACCAAGCCCAAGAAAACAAGCAACACAGCGCCACCTCGCGGTCACCACTCTCTGTCCCTCTTTGGAGAAGACAGACCTTCTGTCTGTGGGGTGTGTACCTACTTCTAATCTGTGCATGAAACCCCCACACCTCGTGACGTTTCTCTTGCATTTCAATGTATCTGTCTGAATATATATACCTTTACTCAACACTGGCTTGCTCTTGAATTCTTTACTGCATGAAGTCAAAGAACAAAATCTGGTGGGGCACATCCCAGGGGCTCAACGAAAGCCTGGGACACAGCCCTTCTCATGCCCAACGTTTTTTATTCTTGTATCAACAGGACTGGGCTGTGAAGTGACGTCTGAGGCCCCAGCTAAGGGACAGAACCAGCTTCCAGGGTTCCAATTTGCGGGCAGCCTCTCCCCCAGCTTGGGCCTTGGGGTCTGCCCGGTTCTCTGTGTTTCTCTGTTGTGCTGACTCCCCAGCCATACAGCGTACTCCTAGGCCTGTCCCCACAAAACCCTTCTCTCCAAAATACAAGCACGTCATGTCACAATCCTCTTGTTCAACCAGGAAATGTTCAGCCCACTTTTTTCCTCCCCAATAAATTACCCAACTGTCCTCCCTCCCATCACATCACTTCTTTCTTTGTGAGAACTCTGCACTCGCCACACCCCATCATGAACACAGGTGTCTTGCTGGCTGTGACCGAGATGTTTCTTTCTCACACAGCAAGCGTCCTTTCACTTTCCCCTTGTTACCTTAAAAAAGCCTTTCCTGAGTCACCCACCCCTCTGATTATGAACTCACAATGTGCTGAAGTTGCAGTCACTATGTGCATACATCCCAGTTTTGGCTAGGTTTCCATCACAAGATCTTCATTAAGGAGCTGCATCAAGAAGTTATACAGGGTATTCTTACATCAGAGTGGAGGAACCTGCAAAAAATTTAAACGGCTTTGAAGAGAGTGTTAACCAGGGACAGAGATGTCGCGGGTCCTAGTCAAAAGTGTCATGAGGAAAAATGTTCTCCCAAGGCTCAGAGTGGCTTCTGAACACAGAATCCTCAGGGAGGAGGTGACAGGCAGTGATTAGGGTGGGTGATACAGGTTACGCTCCCCCAGCTGGGGAAGAATAGGTTTTTTTCTTGTTTTCCAAACAATTTCTTACTATCTTTTTCTCTTATTGCCACATACCATTTCCTACGAATTAAGCATATCAATGTCAGTCATTTGGGCCACTTGGGAGAAGCTACACGATGCCATTCACAGGGATGGGGCATGACAGCCACACCAGTCTGGGTTGAAAGACCAGTGGGGGTATTTGCAAGGTAATCACGGGCATGCAACAAACTCCCCAGCTTCAATGACCTCATCTCAAAGCTGGGGTCAATAAAACTACCAAGCAAATTGCGTGAAGATTATGGCCAATGTTTACTAGGTAAGTGCCCGTGAAAGCTGCCGCTTAATGGGGAATGAGTACGATCAATGAGGCCCTGTCTACCTGCCCACATGCGCCCTGCCTTCCTGCCTTGCTGCAACAGCAGAACTTGTTTAGCTGAGATGAACACCCCCAGAGCAGCCCAGACGGGAAAGCTCCCAGCTCTGCACGGCGAGACGTGTTCCTTTCCTTCTCAGAGCTGATCACAGTTTGCTGTCGTCTGTTTTTATGTTTATCCCTTTTGTAACTCCCTCTCCTCCGGAGTTTTTGCTCAAGCAGCACAGGGCCAGGTGTGTCTTGGGTCCTGCCGGATATTCTGGGCAGGGAAACAGCCAACTCCATATCTGGCTCTGGTGCTGAACGGAGAGAGCAGAAGGCCCAGGGGCCCATGCTGAACTGAGGCCCCTGCACCCAAAATTATGGTCTGACCTTGGGCAAATTACACAGTCTTCTTTACCCTGAGATTCCTCATCTGTCCATGAAAATAACTGCCCATGTCACACAGAGTTACAAGTATTAAAGGAAATCAACAAATTCACAACCTAGCCAAGGGGCTACAAGTGCATCCTCAACAGACAAATGCTGCCTTTACGGCTCTGACGCACGCTAAGCGGGGCGGCCCCACACAGTGAACACTGCTAAGTGCCAGGGTGTTAAATGCTTCATGTGTGCTATAATACTCTTTAGATCTTACAACAATCCCAGGAAGAAATGAATATTATCATGCCCATTTCACAGATTCACCAACAGGTTGAGAGTATGCATTCTATTCCAAGGCCCTATGGTGAAGAAATGGCAATTTAAACCGGAATCTGGGCCCAGGCCTTGGCTCCATCTCTCTCCCATCCACCTGACCACTTGCCTATGAATTCCACCTGTCCAATATAAAAGTTTGCAGCCGGCCATCTCTTAAAAGCAATGTGTGCCACCGTTTGTCAATGTTGTTTAATTACCATAAACTGTTCTCAGAAACCACTACAGTAAAGAAAGTTGGACTTAAGGAATTCTGCATTGCGTTCTCCTGCAATGTGCAGGATCCCTTTCCTACACCTCCAAATCCAAGTGTATGCTTCCTCCGTGTTTATGTTTGCACACGGCTTATTAAAGCAGAAGGTATCTGCAGTAATTCCATCTCGGTTGCTTTCCAAGTTTGCAGATTATCCATATTCGGTCTGTGAACGAAAATACTACAATGTGAATGAGAATACTGCAACCATGTCAGTAAACAAAGAATACTGATACCAAGTCATTAAAGGCTTCCCCCACTCCCCGGCGAGGACAGGCCTGCAGCCCAGCCACTGCAGCAACTCACAATGGTGCCCTCTGAGCAGACTCAGAATAAGAAAGGACGGGCTACTGGCCCGAGATAGCTAGGTGCTTGTCTAAAAAATGAATTCAGTGAGTCCTAATATTTGCTTCCTCCCATTCATACAAAATCACTAAATTCTTGAACTTGAGATACCTGGCTTTCTTTAGATAACAAGTAATCTTTTATTGTTCCAACAACCTGGTCTTTGTTGTAAAGCTCCTATATATCCTAGCTCTTCCTCAACCTCTTGGGAGCAGTCCCTCAGAGAGTTCTGAGAGACGGTCATCCTGGCTCGAGTCCTCCCGCCAAATGAAACATAACTCTTAACTTTTAGGCTGCACGTTTATTTCAGTCAACAGTTTTGGACACCATGAAGCACCACAGCAGATTTCTCTCCACCTGAACTCTCCAAGTAACCAGAGCCTTGGTACCAGCAGTGGCCCTTTGTGCTCATCCGCCTCCTCGGGGGGTCCAGATGAATTTGGCTGAGTCTCTCCTGGTTCTCAGATCTCACATATTGGTTGATGATCCTAAGTTTTATCTGGCGGTGTATCCAGGTACGTGGCCCTCCAGTTGAAAGAAACTGAGGTGAATTACCCACCCAGTGGAGACATCCCGAGTGGGTCCAAGTTGAAAGACACTGGGTTCAGGACTGAGTGGTTAGGTAAGAGGCTGGTCTAATGTTTTCCTCAATTTGGTTACCTCCATTGAATTTTTCAGGATAAAAGTAAAACTCTTATGAGGAAACTTTCAACTCCAAATTTTGGACCATCCTCCTGGCTGGTAACAGCATTCTCGGGTGACAGGGAATCTTCCAGGAGTGGTAGACACAAAGACTTCATGCCACAGAGTTGTCCCTCTGGGAAATCTTACTAGCAAATTTATTCTGAGAACCCGACCTTACAATGGGAAATAGAACTTTCAAAAAAAAAATAAAGAACAGAAAAGAAAAGAAAAAGAAATGACAGATTGCCAGTCTCCAAGTAAAACCCCAGCCAGATTTATGTACATACAAAACTTACAACATTAATCGGGAATAAGAAAAAAAAAAAAACTCACTCTGGAAATAACCAGGCCTGATAAAAACATTTTTTGGCATTCTGAACTTGTAAAAACAAAATCCCCTTTAGTGGGAACTTGGATTTCTCTTCCTGTGTCCTTGAAATGTAAACGTTTTATCTTTCTCTGGATGTTTTAAGTGTGTGCATGTAAGTATATATATGTTTAGTTTAGTTTTTAAAGGAAACCTTGGTCTCTGCCATACAAAAGTTCAAGTATTGTGTACATATGGTGGCCACGCAAATAAATTGGGATTCTAAGCAATTCTTTGATTGTACCAATTTTCAGATATTTTGCCATCTTAAACTTTGTTGCATCAGCCTGGACCACGAAGGCTTTAAGCTTTTGGAGAGTAAACCTTTGAATTTTATTTAGGCAACACCCCGACTCTCATGTGGAAGGGCCTCTTCATCTTATTGGTTTAAAATCACTATATATATATATATATATATATATATATATATATATATATATATTTATTTATATATATATAAATTGATGGCCATATGATGGATTTTTTAATTTGGAAAAACTTTTTAATTGGTGAAAGTTTAAAGAGATCTCATTATAAACGGCTGTTTTATTGGTACCTATTAAAATAAAGTTTAAATGCAGAAAAATATATCTAATGGTTAACCTAAGAACTCAGATATAAAAATATAACTGGTTTGAAAAGCTACATTTTTGTTTTTCCTTTCTGATAAATGTTTCTAGAGATGCTAATAAAAACTTAGTATAATTAATGTTAATTAGGTTGAATAACTGGAAAAAGGATTGTAAAAATGTCAAAAAAACAGATAAGTGGCTTATCCCAAAAGGATAAATATTTTTATATGGTTATTTTGAATGAGATAAATAAAATGGACATTTTTGGATTTACATACAGGGTTTTGATACTACACTACGTAAAGTTAAAAAAAAAGGGCCAAAGAGTTCACCTACTCCCCCCCAACATTAAAGTTCAAACAAGTCCGTTTTATTTACCACAGTTTAACATATATTTATATGTAGACTGAAATACTTGATCAAGGATTGGGACAACAGACCAATTAATGAAATTAAAAATCGAGAAGGGCCTAAGCTCTTTGGCTGAAACTTGGGCATCCTAGAGACTTCTATAAAATTATATACAATGTACACCCACAAAAAAAAGGTTTCTGTCACTCCTTCTAGAAATAAGAATTATTGATTAAACTTAATAAATATAAAAATTAAAGGTATAAGATTTAATAAAATTGAGATAAAAGTTTGTGAAATTGGTATATTTAGATGGTCTTTATATAAACCTTTTGCTTATGTTGTGGGATAGATATGTTTCAGTGGAAAAACGCTTCCCCTTCTTGGTATTGTAAGGCTGGGCACATGTCTATCCCTCTGAAAATATTAATTGAACAAATTAAAGGAAACCAATATAGTTACTTGAGACGTCCAATATAGCGTAAATCTAAAAAGTAATTTGAGTAGCTAAAAAAAAAAATATAGGTTTACCCTGGGTTTAACTTATAACTCAAGGAAAAGAGACCTTAATAAATGTCTTATGCAAGCTTTGGAAGACAAAATAAAGAAAACCTTAGTTTTAAAACATGGAATTCTTTGTTTACAGCTCTTCTCACTGATACAAAAATGCCAATTAAGGAGATAAAATTGGGTCTGGGTGACAGAGCATTTATCTGGGGACCTGGAAGAGAGTGTCTTTGTCTTGCAGATCAGAAATATAAATACAACAAACAGTGACCTAGGACTGAGCCTAATTAGCTCAACGAAATAAAACTTGAGGCCATGAAATTTTTGGCATTTTAGAACTCAGAACTCTGACGGGTCCTTCAGACTTTGTGAGGAAATCTTAATTATCTGTTTCATAAATAGTAAGCCTTAGTGATTTGAGCAAGCAAATTCAGCTTACTCCAACTATTATTATAAATATAAGTAAGTTTTAAAGTGAAGCTATGAGATCTCTAGCTTTTGTCTGTTTATAAGCCTGCATACAGATTATAGAAGTGAGATATTTCTACTGCTAAAAAAAAAAAATTTCGAAGACAAAGAGCTCTGCTTAATTGATGTAAAAATATAAGAGCTTAAAAATTAAGTATTTTTAAAATAAAAACTTAACAAATTGACTTTCAGTGTCATGTGAATTGGAAAATATTCAATATTAAGGTAATATTTGATATTGTTTAGTTTAAGTATGTTCTAATAAATGTAGACATCTTTAAAATCATCCATCTTAACTATAATACCTTTACTGTACCTAGGTTTAATGAAAGTCAAATAAGATCCTGTTATATCTGTTGCAGATTTGTCAAAAAAAAAAATAACAGTAATGTGCTGTGGTAAAATTTTAAGTAAATTAAATGCAAATGAGATGAGAGCTTTGGGTAAATATTTAAAATATATTTTTAAAATGTATGCTTAAAATAATCTCTAAATGTTTGATATCTTTAAATTCTAGAGTTGTGCTAAATTAAGTTAAATGACAAGATTTTATTAAATATCTATGCCATTTTCAGATAAAATAAGATTGAAATATGAATTACTTAACATTTAACTTCCTCTTACAGTGAAATTAAGGTGTTTAGAAATATTAATAAATGGTTGGTGTCACACAGAAATAGTCTCTATTAGTAAGGGAATGATCTCAGTATCCTAGGAAAGTAATATAAATGCGTAAAGGAAGATGTAAGAATGGAATAATACTTTGTTAATGAAAAATAGTGACTTTCTCCTGAAGCTGGTTACCTCTGAATGGAAGACAAAATAAGGGACACACTAATATAAGTATAGAAAGCTGTGGAAGGCTTGTGGAAAAGGAACCCTGAGGAAAGTTTTGTACGTGGTCAGAATTGGCTAAGTTTAGAATCAAATTGGGCAACATAAATGAATCTTAGAAGTTAGCTGGAACAAGATTAGATTTGGTTTTCTCTCTGTTAAGAGGAAAAAATTTTCTTAAAATATTAATCCACCTTCAGTAACAGATTGTAAAACTTCTTATACCACTTAGCTGATCTGTTCTGCCTTTACATTTGACATATTTTCTTGTTAATGAATTAGTACTACATTACAGTGATCTATATGTTTATCTGATCAAGTGTTCTGAAATCTTTCAAAAAGCTCCCCAAATATAAAATTCTAATTAATTAAATAAAAATTAATTTAATTAATTAAAATTCTTTTAATCTCCAGTTAAGTTTGGGATGCTACAGAAGGCCCCTGAAACATCCCAAAGAGAGATTTTTAACTATAAAGTTTCATTTGGCATTTTAAATAACATGGAATTGTCAAATGAATCATAAAACTTCTAAGGTTATATTGAATGAGAAATATTATTAATATAGGTATTGTAGAAATTATATGGACTCCCTAAAATTCTGGTTTATCTGAAATGTTACCAGTGATAATTATGGGTATAGTGAACAGGTTTCTTTATTGATTATAGTGTAACGGTGTTTAACCATGCTTTTAAATCTTTTGTCATTTATAGACAGTTAATTGTTTTCTTCTGATGGTTTTGCAAAATGTTTTCTCTTCAAGGAGATTTACTGATTTCTAATAAATTTCAAACTACAGCACTGAACTAAACTGGGTAAGACATTTTAAAGTTCTAATGAAAACTCTCATTAAAAGAATTAGTTACATGGGACTGATTAACCAGCTGAATATGGTTATAATTTTTGATATTGTTTGAAATACTACTGCCTTTTAACCTGTTTCCCAGACATAAAGAATCTCTTCTCCTTAAGCTAGTTATGGTTCACAGCAATTTGATAAATTATAACTATGTATACAGACTTGGAACAGTTATCTTTTCTCTCTATCTGATCCCTCAAAAGACTAAAAATACTTAGGTCCCCAGTGGCTCTATCAGACAAATTAGGGAGATCATCTCCTAAGAGATATAGGAGTATAAAGGTATTTTAAGGATTTTAAAGAGAAAAGAATTTACCTAAATCTGTAAGGCAAAAATCCATGAAAAGCCTTGACGTGGCTTTCTTGGCCTTAGAAAACCTTATTAACATTCTACCCTGAGACTCCGTATTAAAACTTCCAACACAGTCAATTTAAAAAGCCTATATGATCAAATAATCAGATTTAATTTGTAAAGAAATTAATCTTGATTTGGCTATATTTGAGAAAACTGAGGGTAACTTTAGAGAGAAAAAAATTATATTTTAGTCGATATTAAATTCTAGTTTTGTTAATTGAGGTCCATATTTACTAAGACACTTCCCAGATCATTCCTTGCTGTTATGTCACACTGCTGTACAGTTTAATTGAATTATGAAAAGAATACTCTAGGTTTGATTCTGAAGCTCAGTAATCTATCCTTGGGTAAAATTCCAAAGCCCCATGACCTGCAGCCAGGGGATTATACATACTGCAACAGGCATGACTTAAAGAACTGTCTCCAACCTGAATGGAAAGACCCTTTTTCAGATACTCTTAACTAGACCATACACACCAAAGCTGAAGGAAACGGAGTCTCGGATTCATTTCCTATCTGAAACAGCCCCTGCAGTGCACTGGCCTATAGAGCACTGCTCACCTTAAAACAATGCCCAAATGGAGAAAAAGCTTCCATACCAGGATGAGAAGAAGACGACATCTGAGCTAGACTGCTGACCCAAGACACCGGACCAGGACTGTATACCAATTACTTTGATAATTTCTCCAACCTTTGATTATGAACTACTCCAATTGTTAAGTTTATGATAAATTACCTATGTCTAGTACTTCTGTGTTACCTTGGTGGGTTTCCCTACTCCAAGGCTCTAACTAGATAGCCCTCAGAAACGTTATTCTAAAAAGAATTTATAGTTCTGTTTAGGCCACTGTTGATCTTACAAGGTGGGAGATTTCAACTGGCCAATTAATACCTGCTCTGACCCTGACCATAAATATGAACTTTCTCATAGGATCAAACTCAGAAACACAAGCAAAATTTTAACCCAAAAATACAACTTCTCGACTATTAAATTCTTACTCGTGACTTTATTAACGTTACTAGCTGTATTACTTATATCCTGTCTATTTTATAAAATTGTTGTCTGTTACATTTCCCAATGTGTAACTAGGCCCACAAGATGGATGATGGCTAAACATCTTGAAGAAACAGATAAAATTTATAACCCTGAATAAAATAAATATAATAGTGTGATTCTAGGTATGGGAATGAGCAAAGATGGGTAAACACTTCCTGGATCATAATAGAGTAGTAAGACAGGTGATCCAGAGAACTTTTAGTATCAACAGGGCCTGATAAAAAAAACTAACACCTTGAATGGCAACTCAGAAGATTCTTCACCTGAACTAGGAATGAGCCATCCTAGCACCGTGGGACAAAATTGGTCATGAAATGTCTCTCAAAATATTGGTCGAATTTAGGACCAAGGGGGAACACTGTGAATGAAAATACTACAATGTGCATGAAAATACTGCAACCATGTCAGTAAACAAAGAATGCTGAATCCAAATCATCAGCGGCTGCTGCCAACCCCCAGCGAGTTCATGCCTACAGCCCGGCCTCTCAGCCACTCACAGTGGTGCCCTCTGAGCAGACTCAGTGCAAGAAAGGACAGGATACTGGCCCTAGATAGCCAGGTGCTTGCCAAAGGAATGAATTCAATGACCCAAATGTTTGCTTCCCACCATACATAGAAAACCACTAAATACTTGAACTTGAGATATCTGGTTTTCTTTAGATAACAAGCAATATTTTATTGTTCCAATTACCTGATCTTTGTTGTAAAGATTCTATTTATCCTAGCTCCTCCACTACCTCTTGGGAGCAGTCCCTCAGAGTGATCTGAGAGGCTGTCATCCCGGCTCGAGTCCTCCAGCCAAATAAATCAAAGCCCTTAACATTTAGGCTGAACGTTTATTTCAATGACGTTCCAGAATAGACACAACTCATCAATTCTGTAATGGAACACACTGAATCAGGAACCAAAAGCGTGTTTTAGTCCAGAAAATCTCCAGGTTCCTATTTCTTCCTGTCATTATACAATCCCTCCAGAACTCATTACTTTGCTGTCTGCTCCTCTGGCAACCAAACTCAGAGAAGAGACAACTCAGCAGAGTGCCCTGCTGGGGAGAACACCCCGCAGAAGCACTGCAGGCTGCCTTCCCTCCCGCAAGCTCTGCTGACCCTTGGTGTCCCCCGTGGAGACCAGGCCAACACAGCTCTTCCCAACAGCTGCAAAGTCGCACACGTTAAATAAATCATTTTATTTTATATGATATTTTACGTATATACCCATCTCTGAAAACAGCTTTGCCAGAAGCCCAAATCTTCAACATTAATCTGCAAAGGCAAATCAGGTCCCCAAGGGAAAACAAGTCTTAAGACGACGCTAAGGCCTCCAAAGTCCTCTCCACGACCATGAACCAAACTGCCTGCAGGTCTGCAGCTGCAGGAGGCTACATGTCTGCTTTTAAAGCAACCCCTTTCTGCCCTCGGGTGCTACAATGCCCTTTTATGCCCTCCCATCACAGGGCAAGAGCAGCCGCTGCAGAACCTTGCAGGGCAGCACTGACAGGACTGGACAAAGGGGATCAGAGCTAAACAAAGCATTCTGATGACACGAGCTTGTCACTGTGTCTCTTTACAGATGTAGATATATATAGAGAGAAGTGGGGTGATATTGCTCAAAGTCACACAGCTAATAAGTGGCAAAGTATATAACTCTGCTCCTCCCTCCTGTGTGACGCCCAACTGGGACAACCACAGGGTTCTCTCGTGGCTGCCTGAACAGTCTTTTCCTATCACTCATGACACACAATAGTGTCTGAACTTAGCCTGCATTTGCAGCATCTTTTCCCTCCAGTTTCTCAGGAACAAGGCTGTTCGGGCCTGTATGAATTCCGGCTTCCTGAAATCTCCGTGCTCAGGCTGGTCTTGCCTGTGCATCCGGCCCGCTGCTCAGAGGCTCTTCCTCCCCTGCAGGAGGACGTTTCTAATCTTCACAGGGACACAACCTCAGGGGAGCTCTCCTCTCGCCCTCAGCATGGCAGGTGTCCCAGGCCTCATCCCGAGCAGCCCCGTTAGGACGGTGTCTGCCCAGCTCTGCTAGTCAGATCAGCAGCCTCAATGCCAGGGATTATACCCAGGTCACACTGCAAACCTACTGCCCGCCTCACAGCCCCCAGCCAGCAGGTCACCTGGAAGTCACAGCAAGTGCCCCACCCAATCCAGAAGTCTCTTCTTTTGCCAGCACCACTGATGAATGGTTTCCAACCTTCGGTCAGTTTCGCACAAAACAGCACCTTCAACTGTGAAACGGGTGGTTTTTCTTCTGCACCTCATCCTTACTGGAAACGTAAAGGGAAACCAAAAGGCCTTTTCTCAACCCTTTTCTGATGAAACCCTCCCACCCACAATACTCATATGCTCAAGAGCTTTGGATCCACATGATTTTCTTTCTCTTAGGCTAAGTGGCTCAAAAAACTAAGGGATTCTTTCTCCTTTGAGGGTATTAGCACTCAGTTTCTCGGCTTTAATCTGTTTTTGTCTCTCTCTTCAGTGACCCTAGCAGTTGCCACCTCTTACTCCCTTCAGCAGCCTCCCTCCCAACTTCTAGTCTAGGAAATCAGCTGTGATGAGGGGCATGGGGGCAGTCACAGAAGATGCAACTAAGGCACAGAGAGGCTACATAATTTGCCCAAGAAATCACCTTGAACCACCAACAGAGTGTGTCACGTCCCTCTGTTTAACTCTAATGCTAAGCAAGTTAACTTTTTGTAGATTATGTTTATAAACAGATGAGGTATGAAAATACATACAAGGACACACATCAACTCTAAGATATTCATTAACTCCACTATTTTGTTTCTATTTATTTTATTTCTATTAAAAAATTAAGAACCCCTGCAGTCAATATAGCAAAATGTTACTGGGTTTTAAATCCAGAATATACAGGGGTTGTGTCATTACTCACTCTTGTATGTATTTTCACAAGACAAAATGATTTGAAAGTCTCTCTCCCCGGCCCCTACTCACTACTGGCTCTCACCAGAGCTCCCAGACCACACATCTAACAGCCTTTCACTTTACCCACAGCTGAACTCATCAGTTTTCCCCCAGAACTCCCTCTGCTGCTTTCCCTCCTCAGAACACAGCAGGACCATCATTTAACTCATTAATCCACCCAGAAACCTGGGCCTTACTCCATCCTACCTTCACAGACAGCATTGATCCTTTCCTCTTTACCATCTAAACATGCCTTCAATCTGTTCGCTTTTACCCACTGACCGTCCCACCGCTCAATTGGAAGCCAACAACACTGCCCACCTGGACTCATGAGTCTCCCAGGTGGCCCCACAGCCACTCTCCCCTACTTGAGACAAATGTGATTGTGTCTCTCCCACGCTTTTGGACTCATTTCAGACCCACTGTTCTTAGAAGAAACTTCAATTTCTTCACCTGGTGAAGGTCCTTGCCATGAAACTGTCAGCTCAGGAAGGGCAGGACACACCCTCGTCCCTCGGCTCCACCATCTGGCAGAGCATCAGCTTGGGAGGATTGAGTTCTTAGCAAACTACTTCACTTATCCATACAAATCCATGGTAGATTAGAAAGATTTTAGATGTTGAGCTCGACTATTAATTTGGGGATTTTGCACTGGCAACCTGCAAGTATATATTCCAATTATTGTGTCTTCTTAAAACCATACCCAGATTAAAGGAGTATTTGTGGAATGTCTTCAGAGTAAAAGAGACTGTACTTTTACAGATTTTATGTTTTAAAATATGAACAACCCGGACAGGGTCAAAAATAGAACCGCCTCACAAGTGACAGAAGACAGGTGAGACGCATATAGCAACAGGTCACAAAGATGGTAAGAGCAAAATTGTTTCTCCAACCCCCAAAACATTCCTCCAAGAACTGAAAACTCAGAAATTTGAAAGTAAAATACTATCATATAAAGAAAGAAAATAAATAATCCTCTTCATCAGGGTTTCTAGATCTGACTGCAGAGTTATTAGCAGGCCATACTGAATCCTAGCACAGAAAAATCAGATGGACTAGTGGTGAGTAAGTTCCAGGAAAACGGCAGTAACTCCTCCACTTGAAAGAGAACACACACTCACTTGTTCAAGGTGATTGTAAACCACATTCTGCAGAAATTCAGAAGATTCAGGCACCGCTTCTAGATGGTGATGACACGGAAGGACGGCTTGGATGCATGCTTCTAACTGAGTCACCGGCATTCTTACACTGCAGGGGGAAATGGAGGCCCTCAGCCAAGAGCACAGTTGTTCCTGTCATGTATCCCAGGCCGTGCCTCGGGGACTCAGTGTACTGTAGCAGTCCGGCCCCAGGTGAGGACCCGCAGCGTGGCCCAAGCAAGCAGGAGGGGCACTGTGCTTGAGAAATCCCATCCCCCATGGGGGCAAGAGGGGCTGGTGGGGTTGTGTGAACCTATAAATGCTCATAGAAATACACCTGCATACATTGAAGTGATAAAATTAAAAGTAGCAGGCTATTTAACAAAATTTCAATTGTCAGTGTTAATTTTACCATTCCATTCCGCTTGTCCCCTGCACTCTGAGACAGGCTTAGGCTCTCTCACACATGCAGCTCTGATGCAATGGTTGTGAAGTTATTTTACTTTGCTGCAAGTGTCTTCGCTCCCAGTGTCACTGTGACTGTCGTCTCTTAACACAGTCAGATATCTTCCTGCATCTCTCCCTGAGTTCCTTGCTCCTGCTTCTCAGATCCTGAGATAAAGAACAGGTGAAGGCACATGACTGGAAAAGTCAATGTGGACTTGACCAAAGTCCTCAGTGACCCCCTAGGTGAGTGCTGCCCACCCCTTACCTTCGATTCTCAAGGTTCTGCCCAGGGTGACATCCAGCCAGGAGAGAGTCCTGGGCCCTATTAAAAGCTGTGTGGCTTGGGTGCAGGGAAAGCTGCAGGAGCTGGTTCTGTAGCCGTTCCCATCCACACCTCTGCTCCTCTCTCTCCTGAGGCAGCGCTGCCAAGCCCCCAGGCTCCCTGAGCTTCTGTCTTTCTCTTCTACTCTACTTCAAGCCCTTTTCCTCTTCCTTTACTCCCTGATTATCCCTAGCTGGAGTGATTTTTCTATCATAGAATCTGAAAAAATTTCCTGCAGCTGAAAAAGAGGTGCCAGAGGTCAACGCGCATATGGTGGTTCCTGAATAGAGCCCCTGGTTAGGGGGACCCTCACCAACACTCACGGGGCATCAGGCATGTTGCAGGGTCGACCACCACCAACAAGAGTTTGCTGTGACACCAAGGCACGCACAGCATCCCTGCTCACTAAATTGTAGTTGTAGTCCTTTATTAAGAAGCAAAAATAAAAAAATTGCTCATGTTTCTTACTAAAATTATTTATGAGGGAGAAAAAGAAATTGTAATAGAAAGAACAAATTTCACTCCATGTTAGATGTGTTCATTTGGCTTTAATCTTGTACCTTGTTTTCTAGGCTCAGACTTGCTATCTCTGCACCTTTTGTAAAAGAAAGTTGCCTTTAGCCTGAAATATCCAGGAGGGCCTATTCTCCGGGCTCTGATCTTTAAGGATATTTGCTCTTCTACACTTATGTATAGATGGCAAGTTGTAAAATAGTGAATAACCTTTCTTTTTTTTTGGAGGTTTTACAGGGGCACCATAATTTGACCCACATGGACAGCTGCAGGAACAAAGGATTTCAAGGACAAACAATTCATACAGCAAGAAGTTTGCAACAACCAGCCACATCCCCGCCGCTTTTTAGTATAAAAGGAGACTGAATTCTGCCCTGGGGAAGAGAGTTCTACTGGATAACAATATGCCATTTTCTGGGTCTGCCAGCTTTACAAATAAAGTCTCTTTTCCTTACTCCAACATCTCATCTCCCGATTAATCGGCCTGTCATGCAGCAAGCAGAACGAGTTTGGACTTGGTAACAAATTGACTGCCTTAGAGGTAGTATGTCTCCACTGTTTCCTCATTTCCAGTATTTCACCACCTATCAATTTTATATGCTTTTTAACAACATGAACAAAAAACCTATTACAAGGAATTGATTCCACAGAAATAAAATTATTTCTACTCCTTCAAAACTTTTTTCTTTTCTATTTTATTTTGTTTTGCTTATTGAAAAGAAAATAAATTCAAATCTTTTTATTTCACGTATTTTTATAACTAGATATTGTAAATACTACAAAGATATTTAAATTGCAATAAAAATTGTTCATATATTAGTATAAAGATATATACACAATCAATGCAGATTAGGAAAGGAGTAGATATTTACTAAAAATCCACTGCACATCCAGTCTTTTACAAGCATATCCTGGAATATAAGCTCTATTATCCAGGGTCCCCCACCCCCAATCTCACTGCGGAGTCCCTTAGTAATCAACTACCAAGGCACCAGCATAGAACCATGAGATCACTATTTTAGGTATAAATGAGAGTATTAGCTCATTCAATTCTAAAACAGAAACCTTAAAATAAATACTGAACTTACTTACAGATAAACAAATTTGGACACAAAAAAGTACAGTTTCTCCCCAAATTCACAAAGATAATAACTGGTAAAGGCAAGATTTGAACTCATCTGCCTTGAATATAAAGCTAAGTTGGAAATCCCCTTCAACTGTGGAGGACCAGCAGCACAGCCTGTCACCCTATCTTTGTTCAGATCTGGCTTTAGACAGCCTGAGACAGCACCCCTTCCTATGGAACTCGAGGGCAAACAATAACAATAAGGATTTTATATTCAGTAGTTTCTTAGGTCTCAATTATATAAAGTGTCAGCAGGTCAGCAGAAAACTCTGGGAAATATGAGTGGGTCCAGAGCTTTTTGCTGATAAGAAACTCAATCTATCAGGACAGAGTGACCTTCCCATGAGAGGCCTCATGGACATAAACTAAAGGCAACTGAGCAATGAAAACTAGCAAGAACATGGAACTCAAGCAAGAAGGATCCCTACCATCCCCTGCCCAGTTGCCTCTTCACCTTTGTGGACAAGACGGCAGAAGGTCCATGTTCTTGTCCAAGTTACAACATCATGGATTCTCACCCATATAATATTACGACTCTATGCTGTCTTAAGTCCTTTCCAACTAAAATATGATGACACCAATATCTCAGCGGAATGTCTATGTCTCCACTTTCTCTCTTCTATTAGGAGACTATATCTATGGCCACAAAGCCGAAATTCAATTAAAAACACCATGCACGAAGCCTGGTGAAAGTCTGTGTAAGAGACATTGTTCTCAAGCTCAGTGAGTGAAAACTCAGAAAAAGTGGTCCTTATCCCTCTGCAAGTGGAAGGTAGCCTGATTGTGTGTGTGTATGTGTGCGCACGTGTGTGTGTAAATCAAATACAATGTATTGTGGGATGTGCACAGATTTTTTTTATGTTACTATCATTTCATGAGGATGAGCCAACCTTTAAAGTAATTTGAATCTACTATTCTGAGAGAGTCTCAGGATCTTTTGGTGGAGGATGGGAAAGGGGAAAGGAAAGGAGGAAAGAAGTAAATGAAGCAAAGCTGTAAGTATACTGCTAGGGAAAGGCAAGACATTAATTTTGTTCCTACTTGCATCACACACAAATTAGGGACTGGCTTTCCCACATGTCTTGTCAAGCACTGAGTTGCAGAAGAACAGGTGACAGCCCATTTCTCACTGAGCTTGTGACTGTACGTGGCATCTTATAGACACTAATTATTTAACCTGATCAAACAATCTAGCAGCAGGCTGTAATTCTCCTATTTTGAGAGATAAGAAAACAGGGAGTGAAAGAGGGTATATAGCTTGACCAAAGTCAGAGGACAAGTAAACTAAAGAAGATGAATTCAAACTCAGATCTGAATGCAGAGTCTGATCTTCCCACTCCGAGGGCTGGAAATTCCTTAACACACAGGGTCCCCAGCTCCTCTGCTTTGTTCCTGGCACCAAGCATTTCCCATGGCGATATTCTCCAGTTCTCAGACACAGCGCTCTGTGCAGCCAATAACCTCCATTCGACCTTGATCATCTACCTGTCACGCCCACCAGGCTTCACCAGGCAAGAAAGCTGGCTTTCAACTGCATACAAAGCCACCCGTTTTATCCTGGACTCTTCAGCGGCTTTTCCAGCGTAAACGCAGCCATGAAAGTGCTCACAGTTTGTACATGAGCCACACTACCTCTCTCCATCTCTGTCCCCACCTATACTACTTTGCTATGACCATTTTGAGAATCTTGGAAACAAATTTTTAAAAACAGAAAAGAAAGGATTCTGTAACAAGCACTTAATACTTACAATTTTAAATGAGAAGTTACAAAGTGAGTATTTACAAACCGAATCTGCCTTCCTAGGTGTCAGTTTTAACAGTTAAAATATACAATAGCAAAAAATTCTGACTTAAATAATTAACAAAAACATCAACAATAATCTGGAATAAACTCAAAAATAATGCCCATGTTGTACATGGTGGAAGTACAGGACTGTACTGTGGGGTAAAGTAAGAGGTGTGAAAGTAGAGACATCAACATTTTGTATGGAGGAAAGCAGTTTTGTAAAAATGTACGTTCTCCTAAAGATAATTCAAAAGTACTAAAAAATCCCACGACAGCACTTCTTTTTTTTTTTAACTTGAAAAATTATATTAGAATTCTTCAGGAATAATAAAGTCATAATACTAACCAAGAAAATTTGGGATCGAAAAGAGAATCAAAAAATCGCACTGTCAGATATTAAATAAATGTTTACAATATGTAAGATATAGTGCTAGTGTAAGAAAGTAAGATTGATAAAAATAAACCATGAGCTCAAAAAGAGACTCTAGTGTACATAAGTATTCTTTACAGGTGGGATTTCAAGTTAAAAAGCAAAGTAGGAATTCAATAATTGTCTTGGGACAATCAGAGAATCCCCTGGAAAAAACAAATTCTATTCCAGTCATAATGACCGCAAGAAAAATTACAGAATGTGATGTGAATATTAGAAAGTACTAATAACAGCGAATATAATTCTTTGCTCATATTAATTCAACTTCTCTTCACTATAACAAGTACCATCATCATCTCCATCTTAGAGATTAAAAAAACCTACAGAAGAAATTTATACCATTATAAGAAAGTATTTCTAAGAATAATATCAGGAATAAAACCCAAAAAGAAGACATTTACAATCTTAAGATTATTTTGGGCCACAACAAAAATGAACCTACTGAACAAAATGAAAGGCAAAATATGACAAGGAAAAGCTCTCTGATACATGTTGATGAAGACAAGGGGTTAATGTTCATAATATACATAGAGCTGTCACAAAGCAACAAGAAGCTGCCTCACTTAAATGTGTGCAAAGGACAAAAGAGATCATTCACTTTTTAAAAGTCAGATGGCTAATGAGTGAAAAATGCTCAATACCTCACTGGTCATCAAGTGCAAATTAAAACAATGAAAAAGTACTTTTGCTCATCATATTGGCACATATTTTTAAAAGATATTCTAGCTAGTGTCCATCTTTGAGAGAACAAACTGTGAGCGATCTTTTGGAGGATGACATGTCAATGGATATGTAAACTCTGAAAAACGTGTGTACACACAGGCTGAACTCCACATTTTGGAATCGTTTCATTTAGAAAAATTCAGTTCAAAAAGATGTACTTATCAGAGCATTTACACAGCACTGTTTACAATGGTGAGAAGAAAAGCTGAAGTGAAATCATATCCAGCGATAGAGAATTGGTTACATAAGTTATTCTACATCTTTTCATGCCCCACAGGAGAAGGAATTTCTTGATTCACTTGAAAGGAGCCTGTGATTTATGTAGTTGTCACATCCAAGGACTAAATTTCCAGAAACCTTAACGAAAATAATACTCATACAAGATCACAGGAATGTTTGTATAAGAAGTATGCCAGTCAAACACCCTTTCTGACAGTGGAAAATGGAGAAAACTTAAGTGTCCACCATCAAGACAATGATGCGGTAAATCACGGTGAGCTGTGGGCACTAAAGTTCCGGTGTTTCGGCGTGGTCCAAGGCCTTGTCCACAGTACGCTCCCACGAAAGGTGTCCTTACACAAGAGACCAAACCTGCATATCAGGAAAACCCTCTACTCTATCTGAAAGGACCGGGTGAGTCTGGAGAGAGAGGACGTCTGTGATATATACCTGAGTGAATAAACCGAGCTGCAGAAAACATATAGTATGGCCTTATTTTTCAATAAAGCATATATACACACACATAGACATAGATTTCTCATATACGTGTATGTATGTGTTTATTTATATGACATAGGCATAAAGGTCATGAAATATATACTCCACATTGTCAGCAGTTTTTACTCTCAGGAAAAAAGGGGAAGGGATGTAGGGGACTTTCGGTACCACAACAGATCTCTTTTCAGAATTTCAGTTAAGTATACTTGGAATTTAAAAGTTTATTTAAGTCCAAAGTAAAATGGACGAGGACTCCACAAGACAGAATGCTATACTAGTCATTAAAAATCATGCCAGGGGAGATAGAATATTGTAGAAAAATGTGTAATAAGCCGAATGGAAAATGGAGGTCTCCACACAGTATACAGGCACACATTGCTCGCTGGTTTTTATGACAGAGGTAATACACACTGATGAAAAGAACAGAAAATAGATGTTAATGTGTTAATTATTATCTCTGAGTACTGGCACCAGGATAGATCCTTTTGACCCTTTTTTCAGACATTTATATTAAATACACACTATTTCTCATCTGAAAAATGCATTTTTAGATGTCTAGTACCACACATTGGAAAATTACACGAGTACTTACAGAAACAAATAACTAGGAGACACCGCAGCAGCGTCACAAAGTGTAGAAAGGGCGATCCTGAATAACACCGCGCAGTTACATAAGGACCCACAAAGTGAGAGCACCTGCTGTAACAGGGCGCGGCCCCCTTCCATTTGTCAGATGTGTCTTCAGGGCTGAGGCAGTTCTGAGCACGGCCAGTGTCAGTGCTGGTGTCTGGATGGATGCCACTGGAGGTGAGGGCACCTGCAAGCCGAGAGGAAGAACAGAAATCATCCTCTGCTTTTTCTGTCTTGTTTCTTTGTTACTTTTAAAGAGAGGCGGAAATAAGATAAACTGGATCTTTCCTACTGAAATTTCAGTAATGAAACCATTTTTAAAGTGATCCCAACTTATATTCTGCCTATGACTGTCTTTTCAACAAAGCATCATATTTATAAAATGTTAATTAACTCAGTTAATTAACTCCCTGTTGAAACATTCTAGTAAAGAGCATGAACTGCAGTATGTAAAAGAACCACACCTGCAGTGACTAGCTCAGCTGTCTTGACGGCAGTGCAGTCAGCCCCCACCATCCCGTGGCCCTGAGCTCCTGATGCTGGTAAGAGAGCGCGCTGCTGCCTCAGATGGAAAGAAAAGGTGAAAGCATTTTCTGAAATCTACAGCACTGACAAAACATAACTGATAAATCCCAGGCTCCTTTGAGGCTGTCATTTTCCGTTTCTGGCCAACACCCGTCAATGAGCAGAACCAGCCCATTCCCGAGTCATGGGACTCACGTGGGCAGAAGTTTTGGAGAAATTTCCAGGTATAGAATGTAAACCAACTATACATAAAACTCTGAAAAAGAAAAGATGCAATAATCTGATTTTGGAAGACACTAAAATATTCTCCTAAGCCTTAGTACTTGGAAAGGCTGGGCTTCTACTAAGCCACTTATTTATTTCACAGCCAATGAGCATCTCCCACAAACCCTGTTTCCCTGTGTCTGCTGGGAGCTTCAGGCACATTGATGTTGTCTATCTTATAAGTCACAAGGCAGAGGCGTGTGTCTCACGCTGGCAACTCTCACACAGGCTCAACTCCTAGCCTCACTGTATGAACTTGGCCCCATTTTCTCACCTGTTTATTTGGTACCTGTTCTTCTGTAAGCTGCCTGAAATGCTTATTGAAACAAGTCAGAAGAATGAGTGGGTAGAGAAATGGACAGATGGACAGGTGAGAGATGGGCAGAAAAACAGAGAGTCTCCAAGAGAAGGGGAGCAATCAAAATTACCTATGCAAAACCCTCTTCTAGTCAGGGAAGGAAACCACCACGGAGAAGTGTGAAGAGGCAGGTTGCTTAGGACTGTTTCCTGGATTCCATGAAAAGTCACACCAAGAGATGAGAGGGTAGAACTATAAATAATAAAAGAAAAAATCATGCATGTTTGAAAAATATATCTACATTATGTACTTTCTAAAGAATAGAGTCAAATTAGCAAGGCCCAATAACACAATCCTTGGGTATATACAGAAGTGAGAATCCCATCTCCAATCTGCAAGGCATCCCTTTGGAGCACTGAGAGTCTACACGGTGCAGTCATAAAGCCATCACCGCAAAAGCGATGCTATCCTGCACTTACGAGGAAAGAGCAGCTGTGCTCGGTCTGCCTACACATGTCTTTTACACCCCTCAGCACCTCTACGGGGGAGGGACGCCTAGCGAGCCCCATCTCTGCAGGACAGAAAACAAGTCCAAGAGAGGCTAAGCCGACCTACCAATTCTCCATCTCACAGGACTTGTCACTCCAGACCAGGACTCGAACTCGGACCCACGTTTGTAACCACAGTACTACCGTATTTTATGTGCTTTTTGTGTGTATAATACATTTGTTTCTGGCATGAAAGGGTATTTAATAAATGATCGGTTGTCTTGTCTATCTCATTAGTTCACAATCTTTATATTTTTGAATTGTACTCTTCCCCTGGAGAAAGGAACGGAAAGAGCGGGGGTCAGAATGAGGTGGGGCTCCATTCTTTATCTGTTGCCTCATCTCATCCAAGTCCCCAAACAGGGAGAAAGAGCAAATGTTCTCTTCATCATTTAAAGAGAGGGCTCCAGTGACGGTGACTTACTCAACCCCAAAACCAAGTCTGGGGGAAGGGCACATGCAGCAACGAGAGCAGTATCACCTGTAGGAAGGCAAAAAGAGCTCAGGGGATGGCTCAATGGGTCAGCCTGATTTCATTTCAATCGATAATACAATAGCACACTCTAAAAAAACTAGAATGCAATGGATTTCCTCTTTCTTGACATCTAGCAAGTTTCCACATCTCACATGTAACATTATCACGAACTAGTGAAAGGAAGAGTCCACAGACAAGGAAAATCAATGCCACAGGCAGGCTGAAACACAGGCTGGAGGAAAGGAAGGGAAAGGGCATAGTAAAGAAGAGGGGAAATTCTGGGAAAAAGACATCATCACAAGGACTCTCAAGCATCATCCAGCAATCATATAATCATTCTTTCAAGAGAGAGTTACTTAGGTCCTATTTTGTGCAACACTGTACAGTGGGCGAAGCAAGAGCACAGCGTCCATGGTGGCAGCAAGCTGCGGAGCTCCAATACACTTCTGATCCCGGTACCTTGCACACTTGTCCTCAGTATAAAGGCAAAATATATAGTAAAATAATCCAATGTAAACTCTATGCAATGCTGAAAAAAATTAAAGAATACCTAAATACCTGGACAGACACACCACGCACATTCCTGAATCAAATGACAGCATTCTTGGGATGGCAGTGCTCCCCAGAGCGATCCATATATTCAACGTGGACTCGATCACAATCCCAGTGGGTTCCTCTGCAGAAACTGACTATCTGCTGCTACAATTCATATGGGAATTCGAGGATCTCAGTAACCAAACCGTACTTGAAATAGAAGAAGAGTTTGAGAGGACTTGTAATTCTCAATTTCAAACCTTACAACTGTATCTCCAGGTGAGATTAGAGGCCATTTTTAAGTTATAATTGTGTTTATCCTTATTTTCTAAATTCTGTACAACGAATATACCTGTTAGAATAAGAAATTTAAAAAGTAAGGTATCTTTTAAAACATGCAAACCTATTCATTCATTGGGAAAAAAATATTTTGACTATAAAGAAGTAAACAAATATCTAGTGAAAAAGGACTATTTAAAAACAAGAGTGCATTTACATTTTTTGTAAATTGGAAACTGAAAAGCACAAACACATCAAGTTTCTAGGGAGAGTGTTGCAACATATTAATTGTTATTTCCAAAATTCTAATTGAACAATGAAAACTCAAGAAAGAGAAAATCTTGATTGACAGCCAACTGCAAACACATGGAGAGCAAAGGCCTAGAAATCACAGTTCCTTTAACTCTGCTACTAACTCAATAGGAGAGGAAATTCCTCAGTGAGGGGACAGTGGAATCCCATGCATAAGACAGGATACACAGCACAAACTGCACTAGAATTGGGGGTGATTTCCATAGAAGAATTCTAAAGTTACAACATTGATGAAAAACTATAAAAACACTGACAGACAGATTAAAACACACAGTCATATATATTATATAAAAACATATGAAGTCTGCCCCCATGTTGCATAGAAATACAAACATATTTGTTCATTTATGGGCACTGATTACTTTATCCCAGGTAGAATATTTCAACTAAAATAGATAATCAATAATACACTCCTCTTGTCAAAACTAGTTGATAAGTTACTCTGCTATGTATGCATAATGTGTCTAAGATAGATTTAAAATTAGTGAAAAAGATTTTTGTATGGTTTCTTGAACCCTTCTCAAAACACCAAGCTTAATTTTAAAATAAATCTGAGCAGTATTTCTATATGATCTTTTCCCTTGTGAAATGAACAACACAGTCTGTTGTCAAAATTCTTTCCTTACAATGATTCACGAGCACCGTATACTCACAAAACTGCTGGACAGCAAGGCACTATCCAGACACTGTGACAAATCAAATGAAACACAAGGAAGACAGTGACCCTATTCTGCAGGGCTTATAATCTGTTCCAACACCGGGTTTTTATTTGATTTGTTTGATTGGTTAGAAAAATAAAATCACTCAAGTACATTCTTCTTTGAGCATTATGTAAATCATGACTCTCTTTTTAGTGTCATGAGCAGGAAAGACTTGAGTATGAATTGATTAGATCAACTAGGCACAATCATCGCTGGAGCCTGTGTAATAAATAAGTACATGAGATCTAAAATAAACCTACACAGATCTCTGCAAGGAAAATGAAGAGGTGAGTTCCCCAATGAGAAAACAAACAATCAAGAAATCAAAAAAGGAAAACTTTTTCATTAATGATTCCAGGCAGTAGTGGAGCATGGTGGTGAAGATCACAAATGCTGGGGACAAACATGAGGGTCTGAAATCCCACAGCACTGGGTAGCTGTGACACTGATATTTCAGTGAAATTTTCTGCACCTCAGTCTCCTATCCATAGACTGGGGACAGCCACAGCACCCATCTCCTAGAACAGTCTTAAGAATTAAGTTATTTTTTATATAAAAGT
>NW_027328847.1:0-61068 GCF_048564905.1 Vicugna pacos | reverse complement strand
CCACTCCATACATATCTATGGGGAGGTTCAAGCTCCAGGCCGGTTTTACAGTGCAAACGGCAGGCACTTCAAACCGGCACTAGGAAACAGACTGAGAACCCAGAGTAAGTGTTTCTCCTGCAACCCGTTCCCTTTGTGCTGGATGAACGAACGTCTCTCCACATGCTCAGTTCTGAGAGATAAGTGTGTGTGAAAGCCGTCCTTCACCTAGCTTGAAGGGAACACAAAGTTTCTTTTCAGTTGCAAACTCCACTCCATACATATCTATGGGGAGGTTCAAGCTCCAGGCCGGTTTTACAGTGCAAACGGCAGGCACTTCAAACCGGCACTAGGAAACAGACTGAGAAACCCGAGTAAGTGTTTCTCCTGCAACCCGTTCCCTTTGTGCTGGATGAACGAACGTCTCTCCACATGCTCAGTTCTGAGAGATAAGTGTGTGTGAAAGCCGTCCTTCACCTAGCTTGAAGGGAACACAAAGTTTCTTTTCAGTTGCAAACTCCACTCCATACATATCTATGGGGAGGTTCAAGCTCCAGGCCGGTTTTACAGTGCAAACGGCAGGCACTTCAAACCGGCACTAGGAAACAGACTGAGAACCCAGAGTAAGTGTTTCTCCTGCAACCCGTTCCCTTTGTGCTGGATGAACGAACGTCTCTCCACATGCTCAGTTCTGAGAGATAAGTGTGTGTGAAAGCCGTCCTTCACCTAGCTTGAAGGGAACACAAAGTTTCTTTTCAGTTGCAAACTCCACTCCATACATATCTATGGGGAGGTTCAAGCTCCAGGCCGGTTTTACAGTGCAAAGGGCAGGCACTTCAAACCGGCACTAGGAAACAGACTGAGAACCCAGAGTAAGTGTTTCTCCTGCAACCCGTTCCCTTTGTGCTGGATGAACGAACGTCTCTCCACATGCTCAGTTCTGAGAGATAAGTGTGTGTGAAAGCCGTCCTTCACCTAGCTTGAAGGGAACACAAAGTTTCTTTTCAGTTGCAAACTCCACTCCATACATATCTATGGGGAGGTTCAAGCTCCAGGCCGGTTTTACAGTGCAAACGGCAGGCACTTCAAACCGGCACTAGGAAACAGACTGAGAAACCAGAGTAAGTGTTTCTCCTGCAACCCGTTCCCTTTGTGCTGGATGAACGAACGTCTCTCCACATGCTCAGTTCTGAGAGATAAGTGTGTGTGAAAGCCGTCCTTCACCTAGCTTGAAGGGAACACCAAGTTTCTTTTCAGTTGCAAACTCCACTCCATACATATCTATGGGGAGGTTCAAGCTCCAGGCCGGTTTTACAGTGCAAACGGCAGGCACTTCAAACCGGCACTAGGAAACAGACTGAGAACCCAGAGTAAGTGTTTCTCCTGCAACCCGTTCCCTTTGTGCTGGATGAACGAACGTCTCTCCACATGCTCAGTTCTGAGAGATAAGTGTGTGTGAAAGCCGTCCTTCACCTAGCTTGAAGGGAACACAAAGTTTCTTTTCAGTTGCAAACTCCACTCCATACATATCTATGGGGAGGTTCAAGCTCCAGGCCGGTTTTACAGTGCAAACGGCAGGCACTTCAAACCGGCACTAGGAAACAGACTGAGAACCCAGAGTAAGTGTTTCTCCTGCAACCCGTTCCCTTTGTGCTGGATGAACGAACGTCTCTCCACATGCTCAGTTCTGAGAGATAAGTGTGTGTGAAAGCCGTCCTTCACCTAGCTTGAAGGGAACACAAAGTTTCTTTTCAGTTGCAAACTCCACTCCATACATATCTATGGGGAGGTTCAAGCTCCAGGCCGGTTTTACAGTGCAAACGGCAGGCACTTCAAACCGGCACTAGGAAACAGACTGAGAACCCAGAGTAAGTGTTTCTCCTGCAACCCGTTCCCTTTGTGCTGGATGAACGAACGTCTCTCCACATGCTCAGTTCTGAGAGATAAGTGTGTGTGAAAGCCGTCATTCACCTAGCTTGAAGGGAACACAAAGTTTCTTTTCAGTTGCAAACTCCACTCCATACATATCTATGGGGAGGTTCAAGCTCCAGGCCGGTTTTACAGTGCAAACGGCAGGCACTTCAAACCGGCACTAGGAAACAGACTGAGAAACCCGAGTAAGTGTTTCTCCTGCAACCCGTTCCCTTTGTGCTGGATGAACGAACGTCTCTCCACATGCTCAGTTCTGAGAGATAAGTGTGTGTGAAAGCCGTCCTTCACCTAGCTTGAAGGGAACACAAAGTTTCTTTTCAGTTGCAAACTCCACTCCATACATATCTATGGGGAGGTTCAAGCTCCAGGCCGGTTTTACAGTGCAAACGGCAGGCACTTCAAACCGGCACTAGGAAACAGACTGAGAACCCAGAGTAAGTGTTTCTCCTGCAACCCGTTCCCTTTGTGCTGGATGAACGAACGTCTCTCCACATGCTCAGTTCTGAGAGATAAGTGTGTGTGAAAGCCGTCCTTCACCTAGCTTGAAGGGAACACCAAGTTTCTTTTCAGTTGCAAACTCCACTCCATACATATCTATGGGGAGGTTCAAGCTCCAGGCCGGTTTTACAGTGCAAACGGCAGGCACTTCAAACCGGCACTAGGAAACAGACTGAGAACCCAGAGTAAGTGTTTCTCCTGCAACCCGTTCCCTTTGTGCTGGATGAACGAACGTCTCTCCACATGCTCAGTTCTGAGAGATAAGTGTGTGTGAAAGCCGTCCTTCACCTAGCTTGAAGGGAACACAAAGTTTCTTTTCAGTTGCAAACTCCACTCCATACATATCTATGGGGAGGTTCAAGCTCCAGGCCGGTTTTACAGTGCAAACGGCAGGCACTTCAAACCGGCACTAGGAAACAGACTGAGAAACCCGAGTAAGTGTTTCTCCTGCAACCCGTTCCCTTTGTGCTGGATGAACGAACGTCTCTCCACATGCTCAGTTCTGAGAGATAAGTGTGTGTGAAAGCCGTCCTTCACCTAGCTTGAAGGGAACACAAAGTTTCTTTTCAGTTGCAAACTCCACTCCATACATATCTATGGGGAGGTTCAAGCTCCAGGCCGGTTTTACAGTGCAAACGGCAGGCACTTCAAACCGGCACTAGGAAACAGACTGAGAAACCCGAGTAAGTGTTTCTCCTGCAACCCGTTCCCTTTGTGCTGGATGAACGAACGTCTCTCCACATGCTCAGTTCTGAGAGATAAGTGTGTGTGAAAGCCGTCCTTCACCTAGCTTGAAGGGAACACAAAGTTTCTTTTCAGTTGCAAACTCCACTCCATACATATCTATGGGGAGGTTCAAGCTCCAGGCCGGTTTTACAGTGCAAACGGCAGGCACTTCAAACCGGCACTAGGAAACAGACTGAGAACCCAGAGTAAGTGTTTCTCCTGCAACCCGTTCCCTTTGTGCTGGGTGAACGAACGTCTCTCCACATGCTCAGTTCTGAGAGATAAGTGTGTGTGAAAGCCGTCCTTCACCTAGCTTGAAGGGAACACCAAGTTTCTTTTCAGTTGCAAACTCCACTCCATACATATCTATGGGGAGGTTCAAGCTCCAGGCCGGTTTTACAGTGCAAACGGCAGGCACTTCAAACCGGCACTAGGAAACAGACTGAGAAAGCAGAGTAAGTGTTTCTCCTGCAACCCGTTCCCTTTGTGCTGGATGAACGAACGTCTCTCCACATGCTCAGTTCTGAGAGATAAGTGTGTGTGAAAGCCGTCCTTCACCTAGCTTGAAGGGAACACAAAGTTTCTTTTCAGTTGCAAACTCCACTCCATACATATCTATGGGGAGGTTCAAGCTCCAGGCCGGTTTTACAGTGCAAACGGCAGGCACTTCAAACCGGCACTAGGAAACAGACTGAGAACCCAGAGTAAGTGTTTCTCCTGCAACCCGTTCCCTTTGTGCTGGATGAACGAACGTCTCTCCACATGCTCAGTTCTGAGAGATAAGTGTGTGTGAAAGCCGTCCTTCACCTAGCTTGAAGGGAACACAAAGTTTCTTTTCAGTTGCAAACTCCACTCCATACATATCTATGGGGAGGTTCAAGCTCCAGGCCGGTTTTACAGTGCAAACGGCAGGCACTTCAAAGCGGCACTAGGAAACAGACTGAGAACCCAGAGTAAGTGTTTCTCCTGCAACCCGTTCCCTTTGTGCTGGATGAACGAACGTCTCTCCACATGCTCAGTTCTGAGAGATAAGTGTGTGTGAAAGCCGTCCTTCACCTAGCTTGAAGGGAACACAAAGTTTCTTTTCAGTTGCAAACTCCACTCCATACATATCTATGGGGAGGTTCAAGCTCCAGGCCGGTTTTACAGTGCAAACGGCAGGCACTTCAAACCGGCACTAGGAAACAGACTGAGAACCCAGAGTAAGTGTTTCTCCTGCAACCCGTTCCCTTTGTGCTGGATGAACGAACGTCTCTCCACATGCTCAGTTCTGAGAGATAAGTGTGTGTGAAAGCCGTCCTTCACCTAGCTTGAAGGGAACACCAAGTTTCTTTTCAGTTGCAAACTCCACTCCATACATATCTATGGGGAGGTTCAAGCTCCAGGCCGGTTTTACAGTGCAAACGGCAGGCACTTCAAACCGGCACTAGGAAACAGACTGAGAAAGCAGAGTAAGTGTTTCTCCTGCAACCCGTTCCCTTTGTGCTGGATGAACGAACGTCTCTCCACATGCTCAGTTCTGAGAGATAAGTGTGTGTGAAAGCCGTCCTTCACCTAGCTTGAAGGGAACACAAAGTTTCTTTTCAGTTGCAAACTCCACTCCATACATATCTATGGGGAGGTTCAAGCTCCAGGCCGGTTTTACAGTGCAAACGGCAGGCACTTCAAACCGGCACTAGGAAACAGACTGAGAACCCAGAGTAAGTGTTTCTCCTGCAACCCGTTCCCTTTGTGCTGGATGAACGAACGTCTCTCCACATGCTCAGTTCTGAGAGATAAGTGTGTGTGAAAGCCGTCCTTCACCTAGCTTGAAGGGAACACAAAGTTTCTTTTCAGTTGCAAACTCCACTCCATACATATCTATGGGGAGGTTCAAGCTCCAGGCCGGTTTTACAGTGCAAAGGGCAGGCACTTCAAACCGGCACTAGGAAACAGACTGAGAACCCAGAGTAAGTGTTTCTCCTGCAACCCGTTCCCTTTGTGCTGGATGAACGAACGTCTCTCCACATGCTCAGTTCTGAGAGATAAGTGTGTGTGAAAGCCGTCCTTCACCTAGCTTGAAGGGAACACAAAGTTTCTTTTCAGTTGCAAACTCCACTCCATACATATCTATGGGGAGGTTCAAGCTCCAGGCCGGTTTTACAGTGCAAACGGCAGGCACTTCAAACCGGCACTAGGAAACAGACTGAGAAACCAGAGTAAGTGTTTCTCCTGCAACCCGTTCCCTTTGTGCTGGATGAACGAACGTCTCTCCACATGCTCAGTTCTGAGAGATAAGTGTGTGTGAAAGCCGTCCTTCACCTAGCTTGAAGGGAACACAAAGTTTCTTTTCAGTTGCAAACTCCACTCCATACATATCTATGGGGAGGTTCAAGCTCCAGGCCGGTTTTACAGTGCAAACGGCAGGCACTTCAAACCGGCACTAGGAAACAGACTGAGAACCCAGAGTAAGTGTTTCTCCTGCAACCCGTTCCCTTTGTGCTGGATGAACGAACGTCTCTCCACATGCTCAGTTCTGAGAGATAAGTGTGTGTGAAAGCCGTCCTTCACCTAGCTTGAAGGGAACACAAAGTTTCTTTTCAGTTGCAAACTCCACTCCATACATATCTATGGGGAGGTTCAAGCTCCAGGCCGGTTTTACAGTGCAAACGGCAGGCACTTCAAACCGGCACTAGGAAACAGACTGAGAACCCAGAGTAAGTGTTTCTCCTGCAACCCGTTCCCTTTGTGCTGGATGAACGAACGTCTCTCCACATGCTCAGTTCTGAGAGATAAGTGTGTGTGAAAGCCGTCCTTCACCTAGCTTGAAGGGAACACAAAGTTTCTTTTCAGTTGCAAACTCCACTCCATACATATCTATGGGGAGGTTCAAGCTCCAGGCCGGTTTTACAGTGCAAACGGCAGGCACTTCAAACCGGCACTAGGAAACAGACTGAGAAACCAGAGTAAGTGTTTCTCCTGCAACCCGTTCCCTTTGTGCTGGATGAACGAACGTCTCTCCACATGCTCAGTTCTGAGAGATAAGTGTGTGTGAAAGCCGTCCTTCACCTAGCTTGAAGGGAACACCAAGTTTCTTTTCAGTTGCAAACTCCACTCCATACATATCTATGGGGAGGTTCAAGCTCCAGGCCGGTTTTACAGTGCAAACGGCAGGCACTTCAAACCGGCACTAGGAAACAGACTGAGAACCCAGAGTAAGTGTTTCTCCTGCAACCCGTTCCCTTTGTGCTGGATGAACGAACGTCTCTCCACATGCTCAGTTCTGAGAGATAAGTGTGTGTGAAAGCCGTCCTTCACCTAGCTTGAAGGGAACACAAAGTTTCTTTTCAGTTGCAAACTCCACTCCATACATATCTATGGGGAGGTTCAAGCTCCAGGCCGGTTTTACAGTGCAAACGGCAGGCACTTCAAACCGGCACTAGGAAACAGACTGAGAACCCAGAGTAAGTGTTTCTCCTGCAACCCGTTCCCTTTGTGCTGGATGAACGAACGTCTCTCCACATGCTCAGTTCTGAGAGATAAGTGTGTGTGAAAGCCGTCCTTCACCTAGCTTGAAGGGAACACCAAGTTTCTTTTCAGTTGCAAACTCCACTCCATACATATCTATGGGGAGGTTCAAGCTCCAGGCCGGTTTTACAGTGCAAACGGCAGGCACTTCAAACCGGCACTAGGAAACAGACTGAGAACCCAGAGTAAGTGTTTCTCCTGCAACCCGTTCCCTTTGTGCTGGATGAACGAACGTCTCTCCACATGCTCAGTTCTGAGAGATAAGTGTGTGTGAAAGCCGTCCTTCACCTAGCTTGAAGGGAACACAAAGTTTCTTTTCAGTTGCAAACTCCACTCCATACATATCTATGGGGAGGTTCAAGCTCCAGGCCGGTTTTACAGTGCAAACGGCAGGCACTTCAAACCGGCACTAGGAAACAGACTGAGAACCCAGAGTAAGTGTTTCTCCTGCAACCCGTTCCCTTTGTGCTGGATGAACGAACGTCTCTCCACATGCTCAGTTCTGAGAGATAAGTGTGTGTGAAAGCCGTCCTTCACCTAGCTTGAAGGGAACACAAAGTTTCTTTTCAGTTGCAAACTCCACTCCATACATATCTATGGGGAGGTTCAAGCTCCAGGCCGGTTTTACAGTGCAAACGGCAGGCACTTCAAACCGGCACTAGGAAACAGACTGAGAACCCAGAGTAAGTGTTTCTCCTGCAACCCGTTCCCTTTGTGCTGGATGAACGAACGTCTCTCCACATGCTCAGTTCTGAGAGATAAGTGTGTGTGAAAGCCGTCCTTCACCTAGCTTGAAGGGAACACCAAGTTTCTTTTCAGTTGCAAACTCCACTCCATACATATCTATGGGGAGGTTCAAGCTCCAGGCCGGTTTTACAGTGCAAACGGCAGGCACTTCAAACCGGCACTAGGAAACAGACTGAGAAACCCGAGTAAGTGTTTCTCCTGCAACCCGTTCCCTTTGTGCTGGATGAACGAACGTCTCTCCACATGCTCAGTTCTGAGAGATAAGTGTGTGTGAAAGCCGTCCTTCACCTAGCTTGAAGGGAACACAAAGTTTCTTTTCAGTTGCAAACTCCACTCCATACATATCTATGGGGAGGTTCAAGCTCCAGGCCGGTTTTACAGTGCAAACGGCAGGCACTTCAAACCGGCACTAGGAAACAGACTGAGAACCCAGAGTAAGTGTTTCTCCTGCAACCCGTTCCCTTTGTGCTGGATGAACGAACGTCTCTCCACATGCTCAGTTCTGAGAGATAAGTGTGTGTGAAAGCCGTCCTTCACCTAGCTTGAAGGGAACACCAAGTTTCTTTTCAGTTGCAAACTCCACTCCATACATATCTATGGGGAGGTTCAAGCTCCAGGCCGGTTTTACAGTGCAAACGGCAGGCACTTCAAACCGGCACTAGGAAACAGACTGAGAACCCAGAGTAAGTGTTTCTCCTGCAACCCGTTCCCTTTGTGCTGGATGAACGAACGTCTCTCCACATGCTCAGTTCTGAGAGATAAGTGTGTGTGAAAGCCGTCCTTCACCTAGCTTGAAGGGAACACAAAGTTTCTTTTCAGTTGCAAACTCCACTCCATACATATCTATGGGGAGGTTCAAGCTCCAGGCCGGTTTTACAGTGCAAACGGCAGGCACTTCAAACCGGCACTAGGAAACAGACTGAGAAACCCGAGTAAGTGTTTCTCCTGCAACCCGTTCCCTTTGTGCTGGATGAACGAACGTCTCTCCACATGCTCAGTTCTGAGAGATAAGTGTGTGTGAAAGCCGTCCTTCACCTAGCTTGAAGGGAACACAAAGTTTCTTTTCAGTTGCAAACTCCACTCCATACATATCTATGGGGAGGTTCAAGCTCCAGGCCGGTTTTACAGTGCAAACGGCAGGCACTTCAAACCGGCACTAGGAAACAGACTGAGAAAGCAGAGTAAGTGTTTCTCCTGCAACCCGTTCCCTTTGTGCTGGATGAACGAACGTCTCTCCACATGCTCAGTTCTGAGAGATAAGTGTGTGTGAAAGCCGTCCTTCACCTAGCTTGAAGGGAACACAAAGTTTCTTTTCAGTTGCAAACTCCACTCCATACATATCTATGGGGAGGTTCAAGCTCCAGGCCGGTTTTACAGTGCAAACGGCAGGCACTTCAAAGCGGCACTAGGAAACAGACTGAGAACCCAGAGTAAGTGTTTCTCCTGCAACCCGTTCCCTTTGTGCTGGATGAACGAACGTCTCTCCACATGCTCAGTTCTGAGAGATAAGTGTGTGTGAAAGCCGTCCTTCACCTAGCTTGAAGGGAACACAAAGTTTCTTTTCAGTTGCAAACTCCACTCCATACATATCTATGGGGAGGTTCAAGCTCCAGGCCGGTTTTACAGTGCAAACGGCAGGCACTTCAAACCGGCACTAGGAAACAGACTGAGAACCCAGAGTAAGTGTTTCTCCTGCAACCCGTTCCCTTTGTGCTGGATGAACGAACGTCTCTCCACATGCTCAGTTCTGAGAGATAAGTGTGTGTGAAAGCCGTCCTTCACCTAGCTTGAAGGGAACACAAAGTTTCTTTTCAGTTGCAAACTCCACTCCATACATATCTATGGGGAGGTTCAAGCTCCAGGCCGGTTTTACAGTGCAAACGGCAGGCACTTCAAACCGGCACTAGGAAACAGACTGAGAACCCAGAGTAAGTGTTTCTCCTGCAACCCGTTCCCTTTGTGCTGGATGAACGAACGTCTCTCCACATGCTCAGTTCTGAGAGATAAGTGTGTGTGAAAGCCGTCCTTCACCTAGCTTGAAGGGAACACCAAGTTTCTTTTCAGTTGCAAACTCCACTCCATACATATCTATGGGGAGGTTCAAGCTCCAGGCCGGTTTTACAGTGCAAACGGCAGGCACTTCAAACCGGCACTAGGAAACAGACTGAGAAACCCGAGTAAGTGTTTCTCCTGCAACCCGTTCCCTTTGTGCTGGATGAACGAACGTCTCTCCACATGCTCAGTTCTGAGAGATAAGTGTGTGTGAAAGCCGTCCTTCACCTAGCTTGAAGGGAACACAAAGTTTCTTTTCAGTTGCAAACTCCACTCCATACATATCTATGGGGAGGTTCAAGCTCCAGGCCGGTTTTACAGTGCAAACGGCAGGCACTTCAAACCGGCACTAGGAAACAGACTGAGAACCCAGAGTAAGTGTTTCTCCTGCAACCCGTTCCCTTTGTGCTGGATGAACGAACGTCTCTCCACATGCTCAGTTCTGAGAGATAAGTGTGTGTGAAAGCCGTCCTTCACCTAGCTTGAAGGGAACACAAAGTTTCTTTTCAGTTGCAAACTCCACTCCATACATATCTATGGGGAGGTTCAAGCTCCAGGCCGGTTTTACAGTGCAAAGGGCAGGCACTTCAAACCGGCACTAGGAAACAGACTGAGAACCCAGAGTAAGTGTTTCTCCTGCAACCCGTTCCCTTTGTGCTGGATGAACGAACGTCTCTCCACATGCTCAGTTCTGAGAGATAAGTGTGTGTGAAAGCCGTCCTTCACCTAGCTTGAAGGGAACACAAAGTTTCTTTTCAGTTGCAAACTCCACTCCATACATATCTATGGGGAGGTTCAAGCTCCAGGCCGGTTTTACAGTGCAAACGGCAGGCACTTCAAACCGGCACTAGGAAACAGACTGAGAAACCAGAGTAAGTGTTTCTCCTGCAACCCGTTCCCTTTGTGCTGGATGAACGAACGTCTCTCCACATGCTCAGTTCTGAGAGATAAGTGTGTGTGAAAGCCGTCCTTCACCTAGCTTGAAGGGAACACAAAGTTTCTTTTCAGTTGCAAACTCCACTCCATACATATCTATGGGGAGGTTCAAGCTCCAGGCCGGTTTTACAGTGCAAACGGCAGGCACTTCAAACCGGCACTAGGAAACAGACTGAGAACCCAGAGTAAGTGTTTCTCCTGCAACCCGTTCCCTTTGTGCTGGATGAACGAACGTCTCTCCACATGCTCAGTTCTGAGAGATAAGTGTGTGTGAAAGCCGTCCTTCACCTAGCTTGAAGGGAACACAAAGTTTCTTTTCAGTTGCAAACTCCACTCCATACATATCTATGGGGAGGTTCAAGCTCCAGGCCGGTTTTACAGTGCAAACGGCAGGCACTTCAAACCGGCACTAGGAAACAGACTGAGAACCCAGAGTAAGTGTTTCTCCTGCAACCCGTTCCCTTTGTGCTGGATGAACGAACGTCTCTCCACATGCTCAGTTCTGAGAGATAAGTGTGTGTGAAAGCCGTCCTTCACCTAGCTTGAAGGGAACACAAAGTTTCTTTTCAGTTGCAAACTCCACTCCATACATATCTATGGGGAGGTTCAAGCTCCAGGCCGGTTTTACAGTGCAAACGGCAGGCACTTCAAACCGGCACTAGGAAACAGACTGAGAAACCAGAGTAAGTGTTTCTCCTGCAACCCGTTCCCTTTGTGCTGGATGAACGAACGTCTCTCCACATGCTCAGTTCTGAGAGATAAGTGTGTGTGAAAGCCGTCCTTCACCTAGCTTGAAGGGAACACCAAGTTTCTTTTCAGTTGCAAACTCCACTCCATACATATCTATGGGGAGGTTCAAGCTCCAGGCCGGTTTTACAGTGCAAACGGCAGGCACTTCAAACCGGCACTAGGAAACAGACTGAGAACCCAGAGTAAGTGTTTCTCCTGCAACCCGTTCCCTTTGTGCTGGATGAACGAACGTCTCTCCACATGCTCAGTTCTGAGAGATAAGTGTGTGTGAAAGCCGTCCTTCACCTAGCTTGAAGGGAACACAAAGTTTCTTTTCAGTTGCAAACTCCACTCCATACATATCTATGGGGAGGTTCAAGCTCCAGGCCGGTTTTACAGTGCAAACGGCAGGCACTTCAAACCGGCACTAGGAAACAGACTGAGAACCCAGAGTAAGTGTTTCTCCTGCAACCCGTTCCCTTTGTGCTGGATGAACGAACGTCTCTCCACATGCTCAGTTCTGAGAGATAAGTGTGTGTGAAAGCCGTCCTTCACCTAGCTTGAAGGGAACACAAAGTTTCTTTTCAGTTGCAAACTCCACTCCATACATATCTATGGGGAGGTTCAAGCTCCAGGCCGGTTTTACAGTGCAAACGGCAGGCACTTCAAACCGGCACTAGGAAACAGACTGAGAACCCAGAGTAAGTGTTTCTCCTGCAACCCGTTCCCTTTGTGCTGGATGAACGAACGTCTCTCCACATGCTCAGTTCTGAGAGATAAGTGTGTGTGAAAGCCGTCATTCACCTAGCTTGAAGGGAACACAAAGTTTCTTTTCAGTTGCAAACTCCACTCCATACATATCTATGGGGAGGTTCAAGCTCCAGGCCGGTTTTACAGTGCAAACGGCAGGCACTTCAAACCGGCACTAGGAAACAGACTGAGAAACCCGAGTAAGTGTTTCTCCTGCAACCCGTTCCCTTTGTGCTGGATGAACGAACGTCTCTCCACATGCTCAGTTCTGAGAGATAAGTGTGTGTGAAAGCCGTCCTTCACCTAGCTTGAAGGGAACACAAAGTTTCTTTTCAGTTGCAAACTCCACTCCATACATATCTATGGGGAGGTTCAAGCTCCAGGCCGGTTTTACAGTGCAAACGGCAGGCACTTCAAACCGGCACTAGGAAACAGACTGAGAACCCAGAGTAAGTGTTTCTCCTGCAACCCGTTCCCTTTGTGCTGGATGAACGAACGTCTCTCCACATGCTCAGTTCTGAGAGATAAGTGTGTGTGAAAGCCGTCCTTCACCTAGCTTGAAGGGAACACCAAGTTTCTTTTCAGTTGCAAACTCCACTCCATACATATCTATGGGGAGGTTCAAGCTCCAGGCCGGTTTTACAGTGCAAACGGCAGGCACTTCAAACCGGCACTAGGAAACAGACTGAGAACCCAGAGTAAGTGTTTCTCCTGCAACCCGTTCCCTTTGTGCTGGATGAACGAACGTCTCTCCACATGCTCAGTTCTGAGAGATAAGTGTGTGTGAAAGCCGTCCTTCACCTAGCTTGAAGGGAACACAAAGTTTCTTTTCAGTTGCAAACTCCACTCCATACATATCTATGGGGAGGTTCAAGCTCCAGGCCGGTTTTACAGTGCAAACGGCAGGCACTTCAAACCGGCACTAGGAAACAGACTGAGAAACCCGAGTAAGTGTTTCTCCTGCAACCCGTTCCCTTTGTGCTGGATGAACGAACGTCTCTCCACATGCTCAGTTCTGAGAGATAAGTGTGTGTGAAAGCCGTCCTTCACCTAGCTTGAAGGGAACACAAAGTTTCTTTTCAGTTGCAAACTCCACTCCATACATATCTATGGGGAGGTTCAAGCTCCAGGCCGGTTTTACAGTGCAAACGGCAGGCACTTCAAACCGGCACTAGGAAACAGACTGAGAAACCCGAGTAAGTGTTTCTCCTGCAACCCGTTCCCTTTGTGCTGGATGAACGAACGTCTCTCCACATGCTCAGTTCTGAGAGATAAGTGTGTGTGAAAGCCGTCCTTCACCTAGCTTGAAGGGAACACAAAGTTTCTTTTCAGTTGCAAACTCCACTCCATACATATCTATGGGGAGGTTCAAGCTCCAGGCCGGTTTTACAGTGCAAACGGCAGGCACTTCAAACCGGCACTAGGAAACAGACTGAGAACCCAGAGTAAGTGTTTCTCCTGCAACCCGTTCCCTTTGTGCTGGATGAACGAACGTCTCTCCACATGCTCAGTTCTGAGAGATAAGTGTGTGTGAAAGCCGTCCTTCACCTAGCTTGAAGGGAACACCAAGTTTCTTTTCAGTTGCAAACTCCACTCCATACATATCTATGGGGAGGTTCAAGCTCCAGGCCGGTTTTACAGTGCAAACGGCAGGCACTTCAAACCGGCACTAGGAAACAGACTGAGAAACCCGAGTAAGTGTTTCTCCTGCAACCCGTTCCCTTTGTGCTGGATGAACGAACGTCTCTCCACATGCTCAGTTCTGAGAGATAAGTGTGTGTGAAAGCCGTCCTTCACCTAGCTTGAAGGGAACACAAAGTTTCTTTTCAGTTGCAAACTCCACTCCATACATATCTATGGGGAGGTTCAAGCTCCAGGCCGGTTTTACAGTGCAAACGGCAGGCACTTCAAACCGGCACTAGGAAACAGACTGAGAACCCAGAGTAAGTGTTTCTCCTGCAACCCGTTCCCTTTGTGCTGGATGAACGAACGTCTCTCCACATGCTCAGTTCTGAGAGATAAGTGTGTGTGAAAGCCGTCCTTCACCTAGCTTGAAGGGAACACAAAGTTTCTTTTCAGTTGCAAACTCCACTCCATACATATCTATGGGGAGGTTCAAGCTCCAGGCCGGTTTTACAGTGCAAACGGCAGGCACTTCAAAGCGGCACTAGGAAACAGACTGAGAACCCAGAGTAAGTGTTTCTCCTGCAACCCGTTCCCTTTGTGCTGGATGAACGAACGTCTCTCCACATGCTCAGTTCTGAGAGATAAGTGTGTGTGAAAGCCGTCCTTCACCTAGCTTGAAGGGAACACAAAGTTTCTTTTCAGTTGCAAACTCCACTCCATACATATCTATGGGGAGGTTCAAGCTCCAGGCCGGTTTTACAGTGCAAACGGCAGGCACTTCAAACCGGCACTAGGAAACAGACTGAGAACCCAGAGTAAGTGTTTCTCCTGCAACCCGTTCCCTTTGTGCTGGATGAACGAACGTCTCTCCACATGCTCAGTTCTGAGAGATAAGTGTGTGTGAAAGCCGTCCTTCACCTAGCTTGAAGGGAACACCAAGTTTCTTTTCAGTTGCAAACTCCACTCCATACATATCTATGGGGAGGTTCAAGCTCCAGGCCGGTTTTACAGTGCAAACGGCAGGCACTTCAAACCGGCACTAGGAAACAGACTGAGAAAGCAGAGTAAGTGTTTCTCCTGCAACCCGTTCCCTTTGTGCTGGATGAACGAACGTCTCTCCACATGCTCAGTTCTGAGAGATAAGTGTGTGTGAAAGCCGTCCTTCACCTAGCTTGAAGGGAACACAAAGTTTCTTTTCAGTTGCAAACTCCACTCCATACATATCTATGGGGAGGTTCAAGCTCCAGGCCGGTTTTACAGTGCAAACGGCAGGCACTTCAAACCGGCACTAGGAAACAGACTGAGAACCCAGAGTAAGTGTTTCTCCTGCAACCCGTTCCCTTTGTGCTGGATGAACGAACGTCTCTCCACATGCTCAGTTCTGAGAGATAAGTGTGTGTGAAAGCCGTCCTTCACCTAGCTTGAAGGGAACACAAAGTTTCTTTTCAGTTGCAAACTCCACTCCATACATATCTATGGGGAGGTTCAAGCTCCAGGCCGGTTTTACAGTGCAAAGGGCAGGCACTTCAAACCGGCACTAGGAAACAGACTGAGAACCCAGAGTAAGTGTTTCTCCTGCAACCCGTTCCCTTTGTGCTGGATGAACGAACGTCTCTCCACATGCTCAGTTCTGAGAGATAAGTGTGTGTGAAAGCCGTCCTTCACCTAGCTTGAAGGGAACACAAAGTTTCTTTTCAGTTGCAAACTCCACTCCATACATATCTATGGGGAGGTTCAAGCTCCAGGCCGGTTTTACAGTGCAAACGGCAGGCACTTCAAACCGGCACTAGGAAACAGACTGAGAAACCAGAGTAAGTGTTTCTCCTGCAACCCGTTCCCTTTGTGCTGGATGAACGAACGTCTCTCCACATGCTCAGTTCTGAGAGATAAGTGTGTGTGAAAGCCGTCCTTCACCTAGCTTGAAGGGAACACAAAGTTTCTTTTCAGTTGCAAACTCCACTCCATACATATCTATGGGGAGGTTCAAGCTCCAGGCCGGTTTTACAGTGCAAACGGCAGGCACTTCAAACCGGCACTAGGAAACAGACTGAGAACCCAGAGTAAGTGTTTCTCCTGCAACCCGTTCCCTTTGTGCTGGATGAACGAACGTCTCTCCACATGCTCAGTTCTGAGAGATAAGTGTGTGTGAAAGCCGTCCTTCACCTAGCTTGAAGGGAACACAAAGTTTCTTTTCAGTTGCAAACTCCACTCCATACATATCTATGGGGAGGTTCAAGCTCCAGGCCGGTTTTACAGTGCAAACGGCAGGCACTTCAAACCGGCACTAGGAAACAGACTGAGAACCCAGAGTAAGTGTTTCTCCTGCAACCCGTTCCCTTTGTGCTGGATGAACGAACGTCTCTCCACATGCTCAGTTCTGAGAGATAAGTGTGTGTGAAAGCCGTCCTTCACCTAGCTTGAAGGGAACACCAAGTTTCTTTTCAGTTGCAAACTCCACTCCATACATATCTATGGGGAGGTTCAAGCTCCAGGCCGGTTTTACAGTGCAAACGGCAGGCACTTCAAACCGGCACTAGGAAACAGACTGAGAAACCAGAGTAAGTGTTTCTCCTGCAACCCGTTCCCTTTGTGCTGGATGAACGAAAGTCTCTCCACATGCTCAGTTCTGAGAGATAAGTGTGTGTGAAAGCCGTCCTTCACCTAGCTTGAAGGGAACACCAAGTTTCTTTTCAGTTGCAAACTCCACTCCATACATATCTATGGGGAGGTTCAAGCTCCAGGCCGGTTTTACAGTGCAAACGGCAGGCACTTCAAACCGGCACTAGGAAACAGACTGAGAACCCAGAGTAAGTGTTTCTCCTGCAACCCGTTCCCTTTGTGCTGGATGAACGAACGTCTCTCCACATGCTCAGTTCTGAGAGATAAGTGTGTGTGAAAGCCGTCCTTCACCTAGCTTGAAGGGAACACAAAGTTTCTTTTCAGTTGCAAACTCCACTCCATACATATCTATGGGGAGGTTCAAGCTCCAGGCCGGTTTTACAGTGCAAACGGCAGGCACTTCAAACCGGCACTAGGAAACAGACTGAGAACCCAGAGTAAGTGTTTCTCCTGCAACCCGTTCCCTTTGTGCTGGATGAACGAACGTCTCTCCACATGCTCAGTTCTGAGAGATAAGTGTGTGTGAAAGCCGTCCTTCACCTAGCTTGAAGGGAACACAAAGTTTCTTTTCAGTTGCAAACTCCACTCCATACATATCTATGGGGAGGTTCAAGCTCCAGGCCGGTTTTACAGTGCAAACGGCAGGCACTTCAAACCGGCACTAGGAAACAGACTGAGAACCCAGAGTAAGTGTTTCTCCTGCAACCCGTTCCCTTTGTGCTGGATGAACGAACGTCTCTCCACATGCTCAGTTCTGAGAGATAAGTGTGTGTGAAAGCCGTCATTCACCTAGCTTGAAGGGAACACAAAGTTTCTTTTCAGTTGCAAACTCCACTCCATACATATCTATGGGGAGGTTCAAGCTCCAGGCCGGTTTTACAGTGCAAACGGCAGGCACTTCAAACCGGCACTAGGAAACAGACTGAGAAACCCGAGTAAGTGTTTCTCCTGCAACCCGTTCCCTTTGTGCTGGATGAACGAACGTCTCTCCACATGCTCAGTTCTGAGAGATAAGTGTGTGTGAAAGCCGTCCTTCACCTAGCTTGAAGGGAACACAAAGTTTCTTTTCAGTTGCAAACTCCACTCCATACATATCTATGGGGAGGTTCAAGCTCCAGGCCGGTTTTACAGTGCAAACGGCAGGCACTTCAAACCGGCACTAGGAAACAGACTGAGAACCCAGAGTAAGTGTTTCTCCTGCAACCCGTTCCCTTTGTGCTGGATGAACGAACGTCTCTCCACATGCTCAGTTCTGAGAGATAAGTGTGTGTGAAAGCCGTCCTTCACCTAGCTTGAAGGGAACACAAAGTTTCTTTTCAGTTGCAAACTCCACTCCATACATATCTATGGGGAGGTTCAAGCTCCAGGCCGGTTTTACAGTGCAAACGGCAGGCACTTCAAACCGGCACTAGGAAACAGACTGAGAACCCAGAGTAAGTGTTTCTCCTGCAACCCGTTCCCTTTGTGCTGGATGAACGAACGTCTCTCCACATGCTCAGTTCTGAGAGATAAGTGTGTGTGAAAGCCGTCCTTCACCTAGCTTGAAGGGAACACAAAGTTTCTTTTCAGTTGCAAACTCCACTCCATACATATCTATGGGGAGGTTCAAGCTCCAGGCCGGTTTTACAGTGCAAACGGCAGGCACTTCAAACCGGCACTAGGAAACAGACTGAGAAACCCGAGTAAGTGTTTCTCCTGCAACCCGTTCCCTTTGTGCTGGATGAACGAACGTCTCTCCACATGCTCAGTTCTGAGAGATAAGTGTGTGTGAAAGCCGTCCTTCACCTAGCTTGAAGGGAACACAAAGTTTCTTTTCAGTTGCAAACTCCACTCCATACATATCTATGGGGAGGTTCAAGCTCCAGGCCGGTTTTACAGTGCAAACGGCAGGCACTTCAAACCGGCACTAGGAAACAGACTGAGAACCCAGAGTAAGTGTTTCTCCTGCAACCCGTTCCCTTTGTGCTGGATGAACGAACGTCTCTCCACATGCTCAGTTCTGAGAGATAAGTGTGTGTGAAAGCCGTCCTTCACCTAGCTTGAAGGGAACACCAAGTTTCTTTTCAGTTGCAAACTCCACTCCATACATATCTATGGGGAGGTTCAAGCTCCAGGCCGGTTTTACAGTGCAAACGGCAGGCACTTCAAACCGGCACTAGGAAACAGACTGAGAACCCAGAGTAAGTGTTTCTCCTGCAACCCGTTCCCTTTGTGCTGGATGAACGAACGTCTCTCCACATGCTCAGTTCTGAGAGATAAGTGTGTGTGAAAGCCGTCCTTCACCTAGCTTGAAGGGAACACAAAGTTTCTTTTCAGTTGCAAACTCCACTCCATACATATCTATGGGGAGGTTCAAGCTCCAGGCCGGTTTTACAGTGCAAACGGCAGGCACTTCAAACCGGCACTAGGAAACAGACTGAGAAACCCGAGTAAGTGTTTCTCCTGCAACCCGTTCCCTTTGTGCTGGATGAACGAACGTCTCTCCACATGCTCAGTTCTGAGAGATAAGTGTGTGTGAAAGCCGTCCTTCACCTAGCTTGAAGGGAACACAAAGTTTCTTTTCAGTTGCAAACTCCACTCCATACATATCTATGGGGAGGTTCAAGCTCCAGGCCGGTTTTACAGTGCAAACGGCAGGCACTTCAAACCGGCACTAGGAAACAGACTGAGAAACCCGAGTAAGTGTTTCTCCTGCAACCCGTTCCCTTTGTGCTGGATGAACGAACGTCTCTCCACATGCTCAGTTCTGAGAGATAAGTGTGTGTGAAAGCCGTCCTTCACCTAGCTTGAAGGGAACACAAAGTTTCTTTTCAGTTGCAAACTCCACTCCATACATATCTATGGGGAGGTTCAAGCTCCAGGCCGGTTTTACAGTGCAAACGGCAGGCACTTCAAACCGGCACTAGGAAACAGACTGAGAACCCAGAGTAAGTGTTTCTCCTGCAACCCGTTCCCTTTGTGCTGGATGAACGAACGTCTCTCCACATGCTCAGTTCTGAGAGATAAGTGTGTGTGAAAGCCGTCCTTCACCTAGCTTGAAGGGAACACCAAGTTTCTTTTCAGTTGCAAACTCCACTCCATACATATCTATGGGGAGGTTCAAGCTCCAGGCCGGTTTTACAGTGCAAACGGCAGGCACTTCAAACCGGCACTAGGAAACAGACTGAGAAAGCAGAGTAAGTGTTTCTCCTGCAACCCGTTCCCTTTGTGCTGGATGAACGAACGTCTCTCCACATGCTCAGTTCTGAGAGATAAGTGTGTGTGAAAGCCGTCCTTCACCTAGCTTGAAGGGAACACAAAGTTTCTTTTCAGTTGCAAACTCCACTCCATACATATCTATGGGGAGGTTCAAGCTCCAGGCCGGTTTTACAGTGCAAACGGCAGGCACTTCAAACCGGCACTAGGAAACAGACTGAGAACCCAGAGTAAGTGTTTCTCCTGCAACCCGTTCCCTTTGTGCTGGATGAACGAACGTCTCTCCACATGCTCAGTTCTGAGAGATAAGTGTGTGTGAAAGCCGTCCTTCACCTAGCTTGAAGGGAACACAAAGTTTCTTTTCAGTTGCAAACTCCACTCCATACATATCTATGGGGAGGTTCAAGCTCCAGGCCGGTTTTACAGTGCAAAGGGCAGGCACTTCAAACCGGCACTAGGAAACAGACTGAGAACCCAGAGTAAGTGTTTCTCCTGCAACCCGTTCCCTTTGTGCTGGATGAACGAACGTCTCTCCACATGCTCAGTTCTGAGAGATAAGTGTGTGTGAAAGCCGTCCTTCACCTAGCTTGAAGGGAACACAAAGTTTCTTTTCAGTTGCAAACTCCACTCCATACATATCTATGGGGAGGTTCAAGCTCCAGGCCGGTTTTACAGTGCAAACGGCAGGCACTTCAAACCGGCACTAGGAAACAGACTGAGAAACCAGAGTAAGTGTTTCTCCTGCAACCCGTTCCCTTTGTGCTGGATGAACGAACGTCTCTCCACATGCTCAGTTCTGAGAGATAAGTGTGTGTGAAAGCCGTCCTTCACCTAGCTTGAAGGGAACACAAAGTTTCTTTTCAGTTGCAAACTCCACTCCATACATATCTATGGGGAGGTTCAAGCTCCAGGCCGGTTTTACAGTGCAAACGGCAGGCACTTCAAACCGGCACTAGGAAACAGACTGAGAACCCAGAGTAAGTGTTTCTCCTGCAACCCGTTCCCTTTGTGCTGGATGAACGAACGTCTCTCCACATGCTCAGTTCTGAGAGATAAGTGTGTGTGAAAGCCGTCCTTCACCTAGCTTGAAGGGAACACAAAGTTTCTTTTCAGTTGCAAACTCCACTCCATACATATCTATGGGGAGGTTCAAGCTCCAGGCCGGTTTTACAGTGCAAACGGCAGGCACTTCAAACCGGCACTAGGAAACAGACTGAGAACCCAGAGTAAGTGTTTCTCCTGCAACCCGTTCCCTTTGTGCTGGATGAACGAACGTCTCTCCACATGCTCAGTTCTGAGAGATAAGTGTGTGTGAAAGCCGTCCTTCACCTAGCTTGAAGGGAACACAAAGTTTCTTTTCAGTTGCAAACTCCACTCCATACATATCTATGGGGAGGTTCAAGCTCCAGGCCGGTTTTACAGTGCAAACGGCAGGCACTTCAAACCGGCACTAGGAAACAGACTGAGAAACCAGAGTAAGTGTTTCTCCTGCAACCCGTTCCCTTTGTGCTGGATGAACGAACGTCTCTCCACATGCTCAGTTCTGAGAGATAAGTGTGTGTGAAAGCCGTCCTTCACCTAGCTTGAAGGGAACACAAAGTTTCTTTTCAGTTGCAAACTCCACTCCATACATATCTATGGGGAGGTTCAAGCTCCAGGCCGGTTTTACAGTGCAAAGGGCAGGCACTTCAAACCGGCACTAGGAAACAGACTGAGAACCCAGAGTAAGTGTTTCTCCTGCAACCCGTTCCCTTTGTGCTGGATGAACGAACGTCTCTCCACATGCTCAGTTCTGAGAGATAAGTGTGTGTGAAAGCCGTCCTTCACCTAGCTTGAAGGGAACACAAAGTTTCTTTTCAGTTGCAAACTCCACTCCATACATATCTATGGGGAGGTTCAAGCTCCAGGCCGGTTTTACAGTGCAAACGGCAGGCACTTCAAACCGGCACTAGGAAACAGACTGAGAACCCAGAGTAAGTGTTTCTCCTGCAACCCGTTCCCTTTGTGCTGGATGAACGAACGTCTCTCCACATGCTCAGTTCTGAGAGATAAGTGTGTGTGAAAGCCGTCCTTCACCTAGCTTGAAGGGAACACCAAGTTTCTTTTCAGTTGCAAACTCCACTCCATACATATCTATGGGGAGGTTCAAGCTCCAGGCCGGTTTTACAGTGCAAACGGCAGGCACTTCAAACCGGCACTAGGAAACAGACTGAGAAAGCAGAGTAAGTGTTTCTCCTGCAACCCGTTCCCTTTGTGCTGGATGAACGAACGTCTCTCCACATGCTCAGTTCTGAGAGATAAGTGTGTGTGAAAGCCGTCCTTCACCTAGCTTGAAGGGAACACAAAGTTTCTTTTCAGTTGCAAACTCCACTCCATACATATCTATGGGGAGGTTCAAGCTCCAGGCCGGTTTTACAGTGCAAACGGCAGGCACTTCAAACCGGCACTAGGAAACAGACTGAGAACCCAGAGTAAGTGTTTCTCCTGCAACCCGTTCCCTTTGTGCTGGATGAACGAACGTCTCTCCACATGCTCAGTTCTGAGAGATAAGTGTGTGTGAAAGCCGTCCTTCACCTAGCTTGAAGGGAACACAAAGTTTCTTTTCAGTTGCAAACTCCACTCCATACATATCTATGGGGAGGTTCAAGCTCCAGGCCGGTTTTACAGTGCAAACGGCAGGCACTTCAAACCGGCACTAGGAAACAGACTGAGAAACCCGAGTAAGTGTTTCTCCTGCAACCCGTTCCCTTTGTGCTGGATGAACGAACGTCTCTCCACATGCTCAGTTCTGAGAGATAAGTGTGTGTGAAAGCCGTCCTTCACCTAGCTTGAAGGGAACACCAAGTTTCTTTTCAGTTGCAAACTCCACTCCATACATATCTATGGGGAGGTTCAAGCTCCAGGCCGGTTTTACAGTGCAAACGGCAGGCACTTCAAACCGGCACTAGGAAACAGACTGAGAACCCAGAGTAAGTGTTTCTCCTGCAACCCGTTCCCTTTGTGCTGGATGAACGAACGTCTCTCCACATGCTCAGTTCTGAGAGATAAGTGTGTGTGAAAGCCGTCCTTCACCTAGCTTGAAGGGAACACCAAGTTTCTTTTCAGTTGCAAACTCCACTCCATACATATCTATGGGGAGGTTCAAGCTCCAGGCCGGTTTTACAGTGCAAACGGCAGGCACTTCAAACCGGCACTAGGAAACAGACTGAGAAACCCGAGTAAGTGTTTCTCCTGCAACCCGTTCCCTTTGTGCTGGATGAACGAACGTCTCTCCACATGCTCAGTTCTGAGAGATAAGTGTGTGTGAAAGCCGTCCTTCACCTAGCTTGAAGGGAACACAAAGTTTCTTTTCAGTTGCAAACTCCACTCCATACATATCTATGGGGAGGTTCAAGCTCCAGGCCGGTTTTACAGTGCAAACGGCAGGCACTTCAAACCGGCACTAGGAAACAGACTGAGAACCCAGAGTAAGTGTTTCTCCTGCAACCCGTTCCCTTTGTGCTGGATGAACGAACGTCTCTCCACATGCTCAGTTCTGAGAGATAAGTGTGTGTGAAAGCCGTCCTTCACCTAGCTTGAAGGGAACACAAAGTTTCTTTTCAGTTGCAAACTCCACTCCATACATATCTATGGGGAGGTTCAAGCTCCAGGCCGGTTTTACAGTGCAAACGGCAGGCACTTCAAACCGGCACTAGGAAACAGACTGAGAACCCAGAGTAAGTGTTTCTCCTGCAACCCGTTCCCTTTGTGCTGGATGAACGAACGTCTCTCCACATGCTCAGTTCTGAGAGATAAGTGTGTGTGAAAGCCGTCCTTCACCTAGCTTGAAGGGAACACAAAGTTTCTTTTCAGTTGCAAACTCCACTCCATACATATCTATGGGGAGGTTCAAGCTCCAGGCCGGTTTTACAGTGCAAACGGCAGGCACTTCAAACCGGCACTAGGAAACAGACTGAGAACCCAGAGTAAGTGTTTCTCCTGCAACCCGTTCCCTTTGTGCTGGATGAACGAACGTCTCTCCACATGCTCAGTTCTGAGAGATAAGTGTGTGTGAAAGCCGTCCTTCACCTAGCTTGAAGGGAACACAAAGTTTCTTTTCAGTTGCAAACTCCACTCCATACATATCTATGGGGAGGTTCAAGCTCCAGGCCGGTTTTACAGTGCAAACGGCAGGCACTTCAAACCGGCACTAGGAAACAGACTGAGAACCCAGAGTAAGTGTTTCTCCTGCAACCCGTTCCCTTTGTGCTGGATGAACGAACGTCTCTCCACATGCTCAGTTCTGAGAGATAAGTGTGTGTGAAAGCCGTCCTTCACCTAGCTTGAAGGGAACACCAAGTTTCTTTTCAGTTGCAAACTCCACTCCATACATATCTATGGGGAGGTTCAAGCTCCAGGCCGGTTTTACAGTGCAAACGGCAGGCACTTCAAACCGGCACTAGGAAACAGACTGAGAACCCAGAGTAAGTGTTTTTCCTGCAACCCGTTCCCTTTGTGCTGGATGAACGAACGTCTCTCCACATGCTCAGTTCTGAGAGATAAGTGTGTGTGAAAGCCGTCCTTCACCTAGCTTGAAGGGAACACAAAGTTTCTTTTCAGTTGCAAACTCCACTCCATACATATCTATGGGGAGGTTCAAGCTCCAGGCCGGTTTTACAGTGCAAACGGCAGGCACTTCAAACCGGCACTAGGAAACAGACTGAGAACCCAGAGTAAGTGTTTCTCCTGCAACCCGTTCCCTTTGTGCTGGATGAACGAACGTCTCTCCACATGCTCAGTTCTGAGAGATAAGTGTGTGTGAAAGCCGTCCTTCACCTAGCTTGAAGGGAACACCAAGTTTCTTTTCAGTTGCAAACTCCACTCCATACATATCTATGGGGAGGTTCAAGCTCCAGGCCGGTTTTACAGTGCAAACGGCAGGCACTTCAAACCGGCACTAGGAAACAGACTGAGAAACCCGAGTAAGTGTTTCTCCTGCAACCCGTTCCCTTTGTGCTGGATGAACGAACGTCTCTCCACATGCTCAGTTCTGAGAGATAAGTGTGTGTGAAAGCCGTCCTTCACATAGCTTGAAGGGAACACAAAGTTTCTTTTCAGTTGCAAACTCCACTCCATACATATCTATGGGGAGGTTCAAGCTCCAGGCCGGTTTTACAGTGCAAACGGCAGGCACTTCAAACCGGCACTAGGAAACAGACTGAGAACCCAGAGTAAGTGTTTCTCCTGCAACCCGTTCCCTTTGTGCTGGATGAACGAACGTCTCTCCACATGCTCAGTTCTGAGAGATAAGTGTGTGTGAAAGCCGTCCTTCACCTAGCTTGAAGGGAACACAAAGTTTCTTTTCAGTTGCAAACTCCACTCCATACATATCTATGGGGAGGTTCAAGCTCCAGGCCGGTTTTACAGTGCAAACGGCAGGCACTTCAAACCGGCACTAGGAAACAGACTGAGAACCCAGAGTAAGTGTTTCTCCTGCAACCCGTTCCCTTTGTGCTGGATGAACGAACGTCTCTCCACATGCTCAGTTCTGAGAGATAAGTGTGTGTGAAAGCCGTCCTTCACCTAGCTTGAAGGGAACACAAAGTTTCTTTTCAGTTGCAAACTCCACTCCATACATATCTATGGGGAGGTTCAAGCTCCAGGCCGGTTTTACAGTGCAAACGGCAGGCACTTCAAACCGGCACTAGGAAACAGACTGAGAACCCAGAGTAAGTGTTTCTCCTGCAACCCGTTCCCTTTGTGCTGGATGAACGAACGTCTCTCCACATGCTCAGTTCTGAGAGATAAGTGTGTGTGAAAGCCGTCCTTCACCTAGCTTGAAGGGAACACAAAGTTTCTTTTCAGTTGCAAACTCCACTCCATACATATCTATGGGGAGGTTCAAGCTCCAGGCCGGTTTTACAGTGCAAACGGCAGGCACTTCAAACCGGCACTAGGAAACAGACTGAGAAACCAGAGTAAGTGTTTCTCCTGCAACCCGTTCCCTTTGTGCTGGATGAACGAACGTCTCTCCACATGCTCAGTTCTGAGAGATAAGTGTGTGTGAAAGCCGTCCTTCACCTAGCTTGAAGGGAACACCAAGTTTCTTTTCAGTTGCAAACTCCACTCCATACATATCTATGGGGAGGTTCAAGCTCCAGGCCGGTTTTACAGTGCAAACGGCAGGCACTTCAAACCGGCACTAGGAAACAGACTGAGAAACCCGAGTAAGTGTTTCTCCTGCAACCCGTTCCCTTTGTGCTGGATGAACGAACGTCTCTCCACATGCTCAGTTCTGAGAGATAAGTGTGTGTGAAAGCCGTCCTTCACCTAGCTTGAAGGGAACACAAAGTTTCTTTTCAGTTGCAAACTCCACTCCATACATATCTATGGGGAGGTTCAAGCTCCAGGCCGGTTTTACAGTGCAAACGGCAGGCACTTCAAACCGGCACTAGGAAACAGACTGAGAACCCAGAGTAAGTGTTTCTCCTGCAACCCGTTCCCTTTGTGCTGGATGAACGAACGTCTCTCCACATGCTCAGTTCTGAGAGATAAGTGTGTGTGAAAGCCGTCCTTCACCTAGCTTGAAGGGAACACCAAGTTTCTTTTCAGTTGCAAACTCCACTCCATACATATCTATGGGGAGGTTCAAGCTCCAGGCCGGTTTTACAGTGCAAACGGCAGGCACTTCAAACCGGCACTAGGAAACAGACTGAGAACCCAGAGTAAGTGTTTCTCCTGCAACCCGTTCCCTTTGTGCTGGATGAACGAACGTCTCTCCACATGCTCAGTTCTGAGAGATAAGTGTGTGTGAAAGCCGTCCTTCACCTAGCTTGAAGGGAACACAAAGTTTCTTTTCAGTTGCAAACTCCACTCCATACATATCTATGGGGAGGTTCAAGCTCCAGGCCGGTTTTACAGTGCAAACGGCAGGCACTTCAAACCGGCACTAGGAAACAGACTGAGAACCCAGAGTAAGTGTTTCTCCTGCAACCCGTTCCCTTTGTGCTGGATGAACGAACGTCTCTCCACATGCTCAGTTCTGAGAGATAAGTGTGTGTGAAAGCCGTCCTTCACCTAGCTTGAAGGGAACACAAAGTTTCTTTTCAGTTGCAAACTCCACTCCATACATATCTATGGGGAGGTTCAAGCTCCAGGCCGGTTTTACAGTGCAAACGGCAGGCACTTCAAACCGGCACTAGGAAACAGACTGAGAAACCCGAGTAAGTGTTTCTCCTGCAACCCGTTCCCTTTGTGCTGGATGAACGAACGTCTCTCCACATGCTCAGTTCTGAGAGATAAGTGTGTGTGAAAGCCGTCCTTCACCTAGCTTGAAGGGAACACAAAGTTTCTTTTCAGTTGCAAACTCCACTCCATACATATCTATGGGGAGGTTCAAGCTCCAGGCCGGTTTTACAGTGCAAACGGCAGGCACTTCAAACCGGCACTAGGAAACAGACTGAGAACCCAGAGTAAGTGTTTCTCCTGCAACCCGTTCCCTTTGTGCTGGATGAACGAACGTCTCTCCACATGCTCAGTTCTGAGAGATAAGTGTGTGTGAAAGCCGTCCTTCACCTAGCTTGAAGGGAACACAAAGTTTCTTTTCAGTTGCAAACTCCACTCCATACATATCTATGGGGAGGTTCAAGCTCCAGGCCGGTTTTACAGTGCAAACGGCAGGCACTTCAAACCGGCACTAGGAAACAGACTGAGAACCCAGAGTAAGTGTTTCTCCTGCAACCCGTTCCCTTTGTGCTGGATGAACGAACGTCTCTCCACATGCTCAGTTCTGAGAGATAAGTGTGTGTGAAAGCCGTCCTTCACCTAGCTTGAAGGGAACACAAAGTTTCTTTTCAGTTGCAAACTCCACTCCATACATATCTATGGGGAGGTTCAAGCTCCAGGCCGGTTTTACAGTGCAAACGGCAGGCACTTCAAACCGGCACTAGGAAACAGACTGAGAACCCAGAGTAAGTGTTTCTCCTGCAACCCGTTCCCTTTGTGCTGGATGAACGAACGTCTCTCCACATGCTCAGTTCTGAGAGATAAGTGTGTGTGAAAGCCGTCCTTCACCTAGCTTGAAGGGAACACAAAGTTTCTTTTCAGTTGCAAACTCCACTCCATACATATCTATGGGGAGGTTCAAGCTCCAGGCCGGTTTTACAGTGCAAACGGCAGGCACTTCAAACCGGCACTAGGAAACAGACTGAGAAACCCGAGTAAGTGTTTCTCCTGCAACCCGTTCCCTTTGTGCTGGATGAACGAACGTCTCTCCACATGCTCAGTTCTGAGAGATAAGTGTGTGTGAAAGCCGTCCTTCACCTAGCTTGAAGGGAACACCAAGTTTCTTTTCAGTTGCAAACTCCACTCCATACATATCTATGGGGAGGTTCAAGCTCCAGGCCGGTTTTACAGTGCAAACGGCAGGCACTTCAAACCGGCACTAGGAAACAGACTGAGAAACCCGAGTAAGTGTTTCTCCTGCAACCCGTTCCCTTTGTGCTGGATGAACGAACGTCTCTCCACATGCTCAGTTCTGAGAGATAAGTGTGTGTGAAAGCCGTCCTTCACCTAGCTTGAAGGGAACACAAAGTTTCTTTTCAGTTGCAAACTCCACTCCATACATATCTATGGGGAGGTTCAAGCTCCAGGCCGGTTTTACAGTGCAAACGGCAGGCACTTCAAACCGGCACTAGGAAACAGACTGAGAACCCAGAGTAAGTGTTTCTCCTGCAACCCGTTCCCTTTGTGCTGGATGAACGAACGTCTCTCCACATGCTCAGTTCTGAGAGATAAGTGTGTGTGAAAGCCGTCCTTCACCTAGCTTGAAGGGAACACCAAGTTTCTTTTCAGTTGCAAACTCCACTCCATACATATCTATGGGGAGGTTCAAGCTCCAGGCCGGTTTTACAGTGCAAACGGCAGGCACTTCAAACCGGCACTAGGAAACAGACTGAGAACCCAGAGTAAGTGTTTCTCCTGCAACCCGTTCCCTTTGTGCTGGATGAACGAACGTCTCTCCACATGCTCAGTTCTGAGAGATAAGTGTGTGTGAAAGCCGTCCTTCACCTAGCTTGAAGGGAACACCAAGTTTCTTTTCAGTTGCAAACTCCACTCCATACATATCTATGGGGAGGTTCAAGCTCCAGGCCGGTTTTACAGTGCAAACGGCAGGCACTTCAAACCGGCACTAGGAAACAGACTGAGAACCCAGAGTAAGTGTTTCTCCTGCAACCCGTTCCCTTTGTGCTGGATGAACGAACGTCTCTCCACATGCTCAGTTCTGAGAGATAAGTGTGTGTGAAAGCCGTCCTTCACCTAGCTTGAAGGGAACACCAAGTTTCTTTTCAGTTGCAAACTCCACTCCATACATATCTATGGGGAGGTTCAAGCTCCAGGCCGGTTTTACAGTGCAAAGGGCAGGCACTTCAAACCGGCACTAGGAAACAGACTGAGAACCCAGAGTAAGTGTTTCTCCTGCAACCCGTTCCCTTTGTGCTGGATGAACGAACGTCTCTCCACATGCTCAGTTCTGAGAGATAAGTGTGTGTGAAAGCCGTCCTTCACCTAGCTTGAAGGGAACACCAAGTTTCTTTTCAGTTGCAAACTCCACTCCATACATATCTATGGGGAGGTTCAAGCTCCAGGCCGGTTTTACAGTGCAAACGGCAGGCACTTCAAACCGGCACTAGGAAACAGACTGAGAAACCCGAGTAAGTGTTTCTCCTGCAACCCGTTCCCTTTGTGCTGGATGAACGAACGTCTCTCCACATGCTCAGTTCTGAGAGATAAGTGTGTGTGAAAGCCGTCCTTCACCTAGCTTGAAGGGAACACAAAGTTTCTTTTCAGTTGCAAACTCCACTCCATACATATCTATGGGGAGGTTCAAGCTCCAGGCCGGTTTTACAGTGCAAACGGCAGGCACTTCAAACCAGCACTAGGAAACAGACTGAGAACCCAGAGTAAGTGTTTCTCCTGCAACCCGTTCCCTTTGTGCTGGATGAACGAACGTCTCTCCACATGCTCAGTTCTGAGAGATAAGTGTGTGTGAAAGCCGTCCTTCACCTAGCTTGAAGGGAACACAAAGTTTCTTTTCAGTTGCAAACTCCACTCCATACATATCTATGGGGAGGTTCAAGCTCCAGGCCGGTTTTACAGTGCAAACGGCAGGCACTTCAAACCGGCACTAGGAAACAGACTGAGAACCCAGAGTAAGTGTTTCTCCTGCAACCCGTTCCCTTTGTGCTGGATGAACGAACGTCTCTCCACATGCTCAGTTCTGAGAGATAAGTGTGTGTGAAAGCCGTCCTTCACCTAGCTTGAAGGGAACACAAAGTTTCTTTTCAGTTGCAAACTCCACTCCATACATATCTATGGGGAGGTTCAAGCTCCAGGCCGGTTTTACAGTGCAAACGGCAGGCACTTCAAACCGGCACTAGGAAACAGACTGAGAACCCAGAGTAAGTGTTTCTCCTGCAACCCGTTCCCTTTGTGCTGGATGAACGAACGTCTCTCCACATGCTCAGTTCTGAGAGATAAGTGTGTGTGAAAGCCGTCCTTCACCTAGCTTGAAGGGAACACCAAGTTTCTTTTCAGTTGCAAACTCCACTCCATACATATCTATGGGGAGGTTCAAGCTCCAGGCCGGTTTTACAGTGCAAACGGCAGGCACTTCAAACCGGCACTAGGAAACAGACTGAGAACCCAGAGTAAGTGTTTCTCCTGCAACCCGTTCCCTTTGTGCTGGATGAACGAACGTCTCTCCACATGCTCAGTTCTGAGAGATAAGTGTGTGTGAAAGCCGTCCTTCACCTAGCTTGAAGGGAACACAAAGTTTCTTTTCAGTTGCAGACCCCACTCCATACATATCTATGGGGAGGTTCAAGCTCCAGGCCGGTTTTACAGTGCAAACGGCAGGCACTTCAAACCGGCACTAGGAAACAGACTGAGAACCCAGAGTAAGTGTTTCTCCTGCAACCCGTTCCCTTTGTGCTGGATGAACGAACGTCTCTCCACATGCTCAGTTCTGAGAGATAAGTGTGTGTGAAAGCCGTCCTTCACCTAGCTTGAAGGGAACACAAAGTTTCTTTTCAGTTGCAAACTCCACTCCATACATATCTATGGGGAGGTTCAAGCTCCAGGCCGGTTTTACAGTGCAAAGGGCAGGCACTTCAAACCGGCACTAGGAAACAGACTGAGAACCCAGAGTAAGTGTTTCTCCTGCAACCCGTTCCCTTTGTGCTGGATGAACGAACGTCTCTCCACATGCTCAGTTCTGAGAGATAAGTGTGTGTGAAAGCCGTCCTTCACCTAGCTTGAAGGGAACACAAACTTTCTTTTCAGTTGCAAACTCCACTCCATACATATCTATGGGGAGGTTCAAGCTCCAGGCCGGTTTTACAGTGCAAACGGCAGGCACTTCAAACCGGCACTAGGAAACAGACTGAGAAACCCGAGTAAGTGTTTCTCCTGCAACCCGTTCCCTTTGTGCTGGATGAACGAACGTCTCTCCACATGCTCAGTTCTGAGAGATAAGTGTGTGTGAAAGCCGTCCTTCACCTAGCTTGAAGGGAACACAAAGTTTCTTTTCAGTTGCAAACTCCACTCCATACATATCTATGGGGAGGTTCAAGCTCCAGGCCGGTTTTACAGTGCAAACGGCAGGCACTTCAAACCGGCACTAGGAAACAGACTGAGAACCCAGAGTAAGTGTTTCTCCTGCAACCCGTTCCCTTTGTGCTGGATGAACGAACGTCTCTCCACATGCTCAGTTCTGAGAGATAAGTGTGTGTGAAAGCCGTCCTTCACCTAGCTTGAAGGGAACACCAAGTTTCTTTTCAGTTGCAAACTCCACTCCATACATATCTATGGGGAGGTTCAAGCTCCAGGCCGGTTTTACAGTGCAAACGGCAGGCACTTCAAACCGGCACTAGGAAACAGACTGAGAACCCAGAGTAAGTGTTTCTCCTGCAACCCGTTCCCTTTGTGCTGGATGAACGAACGTCTCTCCACATGCTCAGTTCTGAGAGATAAGTGTGTGTGAAAGCCGTCCTTCACCTAGCTTGAAGGGAACACCAAGTTTCTTTTCAGTTGCAAACTCCACTCCATACATATCTATGGGGAGGTTCAAGCTCCAGGCCGGTTTTACAGTGCAAACGGCAGGCACTTCAAACCGGCACTAGGAAACAGACTGAGAACCCAGAGTAAGTGTTTCTCCTGCAACCCGTTCCCTTTGTGCTGGATGAACGAACGTCTCTCCACATGCTCAGTTCTGAGAGATAAGTGTGTGTGAAAGCCGTCCTTCACCTAGCTTGAAGGGAACACAAAGTTTCTTTTCAGTTGCAAACTCCACTCCATACATATCTATGGGGAGGTTCAAGCTCCAGGCCGGTTTTACAGTGCAAACGGCAGGCACTTCAAACCGGCACTAGGAAACAGACTGAGAACCCAGAGTAAGTGTTTCTCCTGCAACCCGTTCCCTTTGTGCTGGATGAACGAACGTCTCTCCACATGCTCAGTTCTGAGAGATAAGTGTGTGTGAAAGCCGTCCTTCACCTAGCTTGAAGGGAACACAAAGTTTCTTTTCAGTTGCAAACTCCACTCCATACATATCTATGGGGAGGTTCAAGCTCCAGGCCGGTTTTACAGTGCAAACGGCAGGCACTTCAAACCGGCACTAGGAAACAGACTGAGAACCCAGAGTAAGTGTTTCTCCTGCAACCCGTTCCCTTTGTGCTGGATGAACGAACGTCTCTCCACATGCTCAGTTCTGAGAGATAAGTGTGTGTGAAAGCCGTCCTTCACCTAGCTTGAAGGGAACACAAAGTTTCTTTTCAGTTGCAAACTCCACTCCATACATATCTATGGGGAGGTTCAAGCTCCAGGCCGGTTTTACAGTGCAAACGGCAGGCACTTCAAACCGGCACTAGGAAACAGACTGAGAACCCAGAGTAAGTGTTTCTCCTGCAACCCGTTCCCTTTGTGCTGGATGAACGAACGTCTCTCCACATGCTCAGTTCTGAGAGATAAGTGTGTGTGAAAGCCGTCCTTCACCTAGCTTGAAGGGAACACAAAGTTTCTTTTCAGTTGCAAACTCCACTCCATACATATCTATGGGGAGGTTCAAGCTCCAGGCCGGTTTTACAGTGCAAACGGCAGGCACTTCAAACCGGCACTAGGAAACAGACTGAGAAACCCGAGTAAGTGTTTCTCCTGCAACCCGTTCCCTTTGTGCTGGATGAACGAACGTCTCTCCACATGCTCAGTTCTGAGAGATAAGTGTGTGTGAAAGCCGTCCTTCACCTAGCTTGAAGGGAACACAAAGTTTCTTTTCAGTTGCAAACTCCACTCCATACATATCTATGGGGAGGTTCAAGCTCCAGGCCGGTTTTACAGTGCAAACGGCAGGCACTTCAAACCGGCACTAGGAAACAGACTGAGAACCCAGAGTAAGTGTTTCTCCTGCAACCCGTTCCCTTTGTGCTGGATGAACGAACGTCTCTCCACATGCTCAGTTCTGAGAGATAAGTGTGTGTGAAAGCCGTCCTTCACCTAGCTTGAAGGGAACACCAAGTTTCTTTTCAGTTGCAAACTCCACTCCATACATATCTATGGGGAGGTTCAAGCTCCAGGCCGGTTTTACAGTGCAAACGGCAGGCACTTCAAACCGGCACTAGGAAACAGACTGAGAACCCAGAGTAAGTGTTTCTCCTGCAACCCGTTCCCTTTGTGCTGGATGAACGAACGTCTCTCCACATGCTCAGTTCTGAGAGATAAGTGTGTGTGAAAGCCGTCCTTCACCTAGCTTGAAGGGAACACCAAGTTTCTTTTCAGTTGCAAACTCCACTCCATACATATCTATGGGGAGGTTCAAGCTCCAGGCCGGTTTTACAGTGCAAACGGCAGGCACTTCAAACCGGCACTAGGAAACAGACTGAGAACCCAGAGTAAGTGTTTCTCCTGCAACCCGTTCCCTTTGTGCTGGATGAACGAACGTCTCTCCACATGCTCAGTTCTGAGAGATAAGTGTGTGTGAAAGCCGTCCTTCACCTAGCTTGAAGGGAACACCAAGGTTCTTTTCAGTTGCAAACTCCACTCCATACATATCTATGGGGAGGTTCAAGCTCCAGGCCGGTTTTACAGTGCAAACGGCAGGCACTTCAAACCGGCACTAGGAAACAGACTGAGAACCCAGAGTAAGTGTTTCTCCTGCAACCCGTTCCCTTTGTGCTGGATGAACGAACGTCTCTCCACATGCTCAGTTCTGAGAGATAAGTGTGTGTGAAAGCCGTCCTTCACCTAGCTTGAAGGGAACACAAAGTTTCTTTTCAGTTGCAAAATCCACTCCATACATATCTATGGGGAGGTTCAAGCTCCAGGCCGGTTTTACAGTGCAAACGGCAGGCACTTCAAACCGGCACTAGGAAACAGACTGAGAACCCAGAGTAAGTGTTTCTCCTGCAACCCGTTCCCTTTGTGCTGGATGAACGAACGTCTCTCCACATGCTCAGTTCTGAGAGATAAGTGTGTGTGAAAGCCGTCCTTCACCTAGCTTGAAGGGAACACCAAGTTTCTTTTCAGTTGCAAACTCCACTCCATACATATCTATGGGGAGGTTCAAGCTCCAGGCCGGTTTTACAGTGCAAACGGCAGGCACTTCAAACCGGCACTAGGAAACAGACTGAGAACCCAGAGTAAGTGTTTCTCCTGCAACCCGTTCCCTTTGTGCTGGATGAACGAACGTCTCTCCACATGCTCAGTTCTGAGAGATAAGTGTGTGTGAAAGCCGTCCTTCACCTAGCTTGAAGGGAACACCAAGTTTCTTTTCAGTTGCAAACTCCACTCCATACATATCTATGGGGAGGTTCAAGCTCCAGGCCGGTTTTACAGTGCAAACGGCAGGCACTTCAAACCGGCACTAGGAAACAGACTGAGAACCCAGAGTAACTGTTTCTCCTGCAACCCGTTCCCTTTGTGCTGGATGAACGAACGTCTCTCCACATGCTCAGTTCTGAGAGATAAGTGTGTGTGAAAGCCGTCCTTCACCTAGCTTGAAGGGAACACAAAGTTTCTTTTCAGTTGCAAACTCCACTCCATACATATCTATGGGGAGGTTCAAGCTCCAGGCCGGTTTTACAGTGCAAAGGGCAGGCACTTCAAACCGGCACTAGGAAACAGACTGAGAACCCAGAGTAAGTGTTTCTCCTGCAACCCGTTCCCTTTGTGCTGGATGAACGAACGTCTCTCCACATGCTCAGTTCTGAGAGATAAGTGTGTGTGAAAGCCGTCCTTCACCTAGCTTGAAGGGAACACAAAGTTTCTTTTCAGTTGCAAACTCCACTCCATACATATCTATGGGGAGGTTCAAGCTCCAGGCCGGTTTTACAGTGCAAACGGCAGGCACTTCAAACCGGCACTAGGAAACAGACTGAGAAACCCGAGTAAGTGTTTCTCCTGCAACCCGTTCCCTTTGTGCTGGATGAACGAACGTCTCTCCACATGCTCAGTTCTGAGAGATAAGTGTGTGTGAAAGCCGTCCTTCACCTAGCTTGAAGGGAACACAAAGTTTCTTTTCAGTTGCAAACTCCACTCCATACATATCTATGGGGAGGTTCAAGCTCCAGGCCGGTTTTACAGTGCAAACGGCAGGCACTTCAAACCGGCACTAGGAAACAGACTGAGAACCCAGAGTAAGTGTTTCTCCTGCAACCCGTTCCCTTTGTGCTGGATGAACGAACGTCTCTCCACATGCTCAGTTCTGAGAGATAAGTGTGTGTGAAAGCCGTCCTTCACCTAGCTTGAAGGGAACACAAAGTTTCTTTTCAGTTGCAAACTCCACTCCATACATATCTATGGGGAGGTTCAAGCTCCAGGCCGGTTTTACAGTGCAAACGGCAGGCACTTCAAACCGGCACTAGGAAACAGACTGAGAAACCCGAGTAAGTGTTTCTCCTGCAACCCGTTCCCTTTGTGCTGGATGAACGAACGTCTCTCCACATGCTCAGTTCTGAGAGATAAGTGTGTGTGAAAGCCGTCCTTCACCTAGCTTGAAGGGAACACAAAGTTTCTTTTCAGTTGCAAAGTCCACTCCATAAATATCTATGGGGAGGTTCAAGCTCCAGGCCGGTTTTACAGTGCAAACGGCAGGCACTTCAAACCGGCACTAGGAAACAGACTGAGAACCCAGAGTAAGTGTTTCTCCTGCAACCCGTTCCCTTTGTGCTGGATGAACGAACGTCTCTCCACATGCTCAGTTCTGAGAGATAAGTGTGTGTGAAAGCCGTCCTTCACCTAGCTTGAAGGGAACACAAAGTTTCTTTTCAGTTGCAAACTCCACTCCATACATATCTATGGGGAGGTTCAAGCTCCAGGCCGGTTTTACAGTGCAAAGGGCAGGCACTTCAAACCGGCACTAGGAAACAGACTGAGAACCCAGAGTAAGTGTTTCTCCTGCAACCCGTTCCCTTTGTGCTGGATGAACGAACGTCTCTCCACATGCTCAGTTCTGAGAGATAAGTGTGTGTGAAAGCCGTCCTTCACCTAGCTTGAAGGGAACACAAAGTTTCTTTTCAGTTGCAAACTCCACTCCATACATATCTATGGGGAGGTTCAAGCTCCAGGCCGGTTTTACAGTGCAAACGGCAGGCACTTCAAACTGGCACTAGGAAACAGACTGAGAACCCAGAGTAAGTGTTTCTCCTGCAACCCGTTCCCTTTGTGCTGGATGAACGAACGTGTCTCCACATGCTCAGTTCTGAGAGATAAGTGTGTGTGAAAGCCGTCCTTCACCTAGCTTGAAGGGAACACCAAGTTTCTTTTCAGTTGCAAACTCCACTCCATACATATCTATGGGGAGGTTCAAGCTCCAGGCCGGTTTTACAGTGCAAACGGCAGGCACTTCAAACCGGCACTAGGAAACAGACTGAGAACCCAGAGTAAGTGTTTCTCCTGCAACCCGTTCCCTTTGTGCTGGATGAACGAACGTCTCTCCACATGCTCAGTTCTGAGAGATAAGTGTGTGTGAAAGCCGTCCTTCACCTAGCTTGAAGGGAACACAAAGTTTCTTTTCAGTTGCAAACTCCACTCCATACATATCTATGGGGAGGTTCAAGCTCCAGGCCGGTTTTACAGTGCAAACGGCAGGCACTTCAAACCGGCACTAGGAAACAGACTGAGAACCCAGAGTAAGTGTTTCTCCTGCAACCCGTTCCCTTTGTGCTGGATGAACGAACGTCTCTCCACATGCTCAGTTCTGAGAGATAAGTGTGTGTGAAAGCCGTCCTTCACCTAGCTTGAAGGGAACACAAAGTTTCTTTTCAGTTGCAAACTCCACTCCATACATATCTATGGGGAGGTTCAAGCTCCAGGCCGGTTTTACAGTGCAAACGGCAGGCACTTCAAACCGGCACTAGGAAACAGACTGAGAACCCAGAGTAAGTGTTTCTCCTGCAACCCGTTCCCTTTGTGCTGGATGAACGAACGTCTCTCCACATGCTCAGTTCTGAGAGATAAGTGTGTGTGAAAGCCGTCCTTCACCTAGCTTGAAGGGAACACAAAGTTTCTTTTCAGTTGCAAACTCCACTCCATACATATCTATGGGGAGGTTCAAGCTCCAGGCCGGTTTTACAGTGCAAACGGCAGGCACTTCAAACCGGCACTAGGAAACAGACTGAGAAACCCGAGTAAGTGTTTCTCCTGCAACCCGTTCCCTTTGTGCTGGATGAACGAACGTCTCTCCACATGCTCAGTTCTGAGAGATAAGTGTGTGTGAAAGCCGTCCTTCACCTAGCTTGAAGGGAACACAAAGTTTCTTTTCAGTTGCAAACTCCACTCCATACATATCTATGGGGAGGTTCAAGCTCCAGGCCGGTTTTACAGTGCAAACGGCAGGCACTTCAAACCGGCACTAGGAAACAGACTGAGAACCCAGAGTAAGTGTTTCTCGTGCAACCCGTTCCCTTTGTGCTGGATGAACGAACGTCTCTCCACATGCTCAGTTCTGAGAGATAAGTGTGTGTGAAAGCCGTCCTTCACCTAGCTTGAAGGGAACACAAAGTTTCTTTTCAGTTGCAAACTCCACTCCATACATATCTATGGGGAGGTTCAAGCTCCAGGCCGGTTTTACAGTGCAAACGGCAGGCACTTCAAACCGGCACTAGGAAACAGACTGAGAACCCAGAGTAAGTGTTTCTCCTGCAACCCGTTCCCTTTGTGCTGGATGAACGAACGTCTCTCCACATGCTCAGTTCTGAGAGATAAGTGTGTGTGAAAGCCGTCCTTCACCTAGCTTGAAGGGAACACAAAGTTTCTTTTCAGTTGCAAACTCCACTCCATACATATCTATGGGGAGGTTCAAGCTCCAGGCCGGTTTTACAGTGCAAAGGGCAGGCACTTCAAACCGGCACTAGGAAACAGACTGAGAACCCAGAGTAAGTGTTTCTCCTGTAACCCGTTCCCTTTGTGCTGGATGAACGAACGTCTCTCCACATGCTCAGTTCTGAGAGATAAGTGTGTGTGAAAGCCGTCCTTCACCTAGCTTGAAGGGAACACAAAGTTTCTTTTCAGTTGCAAACTCCACTCCATACATATCTATGGGGAGGTTCAAGCTCCAGGCCGGTTTTACAGTGCAAACGGCAGGCACTTCAAACCGGCACTAGGAAACAGACTGAGAAACCCGAGTAAGTGTTTCTCCTGCAACCCGTTCCCTTTGTGCTGGATGAACGAACGTCTCTCCACATGCTCAGTTCTGAGAGATAAGTGTGTGTGAAAGCCGTCCTTCACCTAGCTTGAAGGGAACACAAAGTTTCTTTTCAGTTGCAAACTCCACTCCATACATATCTATGGGGAGGTTCAAGCTCCAGGCCGGTTTTACAGTGCAAACGGCAGGCACTTCAAACCGGCACTAGGAAACAGACTGAGAACCCAGAGTAAGTGTTTCTCCTGCAACCCGTTCCCTTTGTGCTGGATGAACGAACGTCTCTCCACATGCTCAGTTCTGAGAGATAAGTGTGTGTGAAAGCCGTCCTTCACCTAGCTTGAAGGGAACACAAAGTTTCTTTTCAGTTGCAAACTCCACTCCATACATATCTATGGGGAGGTTCAAGCTCCAGGCCGGTTTTACAGTGCAAACGGCAGGCACTTCAAACCGGCACTAGGAAACAGACTGAGAAACCCGAGTAAGTGTTTCTCCTGCAACCCGTTCCCTTTGTGCTGGATGAACGAACGTCTCTCCACATGCTCAGTTCTGAGAGATAAGTGTGTGTGAAAGCCGTCCTTCACCTAGCTTGAAGGGAACACAAAGTTTCTTTTCAGTTGCAAACTCCACTCCATACATATCTATGGGGAGGTTCAAGCTCCAGGCCGGTTTTACAGTGCAAACGGCAGGCACTTCAAACCGGCACTAGGAAACAGACTGAGAAACCCGAGTAAGTGTTTCTCCTGCAACCCGTTCCCTTTGTGCTGGATGAACGAACGTCTCTCCACATGCTCAGTTCTGAGAGATAAGTGTGTGTGAAAGCCGTCCTTCACCTAGCTTGAAGGGAACACAAAGTTTCTTTTCAGTTGCAAACTCCACTCCATACATATCTATGGGGAGGTTCAAGCTCCAGGCCGGTTTTACAGTGCAAACGGCAGGCACTTCAAACCGGCACTAGGAAACAGACTGAGAACCCAGAGTAAGTGTTTCTCCTGCAACCCGTTCCCTTTGTGCTGGATGAACGAACGTCTCTCCACATGCTCAGTTCTGAGAGATAAGTGTGTGTGAAAGCCGTCCTTCACCTAGCTTGAAGGGAACACAAAGTTTCTTTTCAGTTGCAAACTCCACTCCATACATATCTATGGGGAGGTTCAAGCTCCAGGCCGGTTTTACAGTGCAAACGGCAGGCACTTCAAACCGGCACTAGGAAACAGACTGAGAAACCCGAGTAAGTGTTTCTCCTGCAACCCGTTCCCTTTGTGCTGGATGAACGAACGTCTCTCCACATGCTCAGTTCTGAGAGATAAGTGTGTGTGAAAGCCGTCCTTCACCTAGCTTGAAGGGAACACAAAGTTTCTTTTCAGTTGCAAACTCCACTCCATACATATCTATGGGGAGGTTCAAGCTCCAGGCCGGTTTTACAGTGCAAACGGCAGGCACTTCAAACCGGCACTAGGAAACAGACTGAGAACCCAGAGTAAGTGTTTCTCCTGCAACCCGTTCCCTTTGTGCTGGATGAACGAACGTCTCTCCACATGCTCAGTTCTGAGAGATAAGTGTGTGTGAAAGCCGTCCTTCACCTAGCTTGAAGGGAACACAAAGTTTCTTTTCAGTTGCAAACTCCACTCCATACATATCTATGGGGAGGTTCAAGCTCCAGGCCGGTTTTACAGTGCAAACGGCAGGCACTTCAAACCGGCACTAGGAAACAGACTGAGAACCCAGAGTAAGTGTTTCTCCTGCAACCCGTTCCCTTTGTGCTGGATGAACGAACGTCTCTCCACATGCTCAGTTCTGAGAGATAAGTGTGTGTGAAAGCCGTCCTTCACCTAGCTTGAAGGGAACACAAAGTTTCTTTTCAGTTGCAAACTCCACTCCATACATATCTATGGGGAGGTTCAAGCTCCAGGCCGGTTTTACAGTGCAAAGGGCAGGCACTTCAAACCGGCACTAGGAAACAGACTGAGAACCCAGAGTAAGTGTTTCTCCTGTAACCCGTTCCCTTTGTGCTGGATGAACGAACGTCTCTCCACATGCTCAGTTCTGAGAGATAAGTGTGTGTGAAAGCCGTCCTTCACCTAGCTTGAAGGGAACACAAAGTTTCTTTTCAGTTGCAAACTCCACTCCATACATATCTATGGGGAGGTTCAAGCTCCAGGCCGGTTTTACAGTGCAAACGGCAGGCACTTCAAACCGGCACTAGGAAACAGACTGAGAAACCCGAGTAAGTGTTTCTCCTGCAACCCGTTCCCTTTGTGCTGGATGAACGAACGTCTCTCCACATGCTCAGTTCTGAGAGATAAGTGTGTGTGAAAGCCGTCCTTCACCTAGCTTGAAGGGAACACAAAGTTTCTTTTCAGTTGCAAACTCCACTCCATACATATCTATGGGGAGGTTCAAGCTCCAGGCCGGTTTTACAGTGCAAACGGCAGGCACTTCAAACCGGCACTAGGAAACAGACTGAGAACCCAGAGTAAGTGTTTCTCCTGCAACCCGTTCCCTTTGTGCTGGATGAACGAACGTCTCTCCACATGCTCAGTTCTGAGAGATAAGTGTGTGTGAAAGCCGTCCTTCACCTAGCTTGAAGGGAACACAAAGTTTCTTTTCAGTTGCAAACTCCACTCCATACATATCTATGGGGAGGTTCAAGCTCCAGGCCGGTTTTACAGTGCAAACGGCAGGCACTTCAAACCGGCACTAGGAAACAGACTGAGAAACCCGAGTAAGTGTTTCTCCTGCAACCCGTTCCCTTTGTGCTGGATGAACGAACGTCTCTCCACATGCTCAGTTCTGAGAGATAAGTGTGTGTGAAAGCCGTCCTTCACCTAGCTTGAAGGGAACACAAAGTTTCTTTTCAGTTGCAAACTCCACTCCATACATATCTATGGGGAGGTTCAAGCTCCAGGCCGGTTTTACAGTGCAAACGGCAGGCACTTCAAACCGGCACTAGGAAACAGACTGAGAACCCAGAGTAAGTGTTTCTCCTGCAACCCGTTCCCTTTGTGCTGGATGAACGAACGTCTCTCCACATGCTCAGTTCTGAGAGATAAGTGTGTGTGAAAGCCGTCCTTCACCTAGCTTGAAGGGAACACAAAGTTTCTTTTCAGTTGCAAACTCCACTCCATACATATCTATGGGGAGGTTCAAGCTCCAGGCCGGTTTTACAGTGCAAACGGCAGGCACTTCAAACCGGCACTAGGAAACAGACTGAGAACCCAGAGTAAGTGTTTCTCCTGCAACCCGTTCCCTTTGTGCTGGATGAACGAACGTCTCTCCACATGCTCAGTTCTGAGAGATAAGTGTGTGTGAAAGCCGTCCTTCACCTAGCTTGAAGGGAACACAAAGTTTCTTTTCAGTTGCAAACTCCACTCCATACATATCTATGGGGAGGTTCAAGCTCCAGGCCGGTTTTACAGTGCAAACGGCAGGCACTTCAAACCGGCACTAGGAAACAGACTGAGAACCCAGAGTAAGTGTTTCTCCTGCAACCCGTTCCCTTTGTGCTGGATGAACGAACGTCTCTCCACATGCTCAGTTCTGAGAGATAAGTGTGTGTGAAAGCCGTCCTTCACCTAGCTTGAAGGGAACACAAAGTTTCTTTTCAGTTGCAAACTCCACTCCATACATATCTATGGGGAGGTTCAAGCTCCAGGCCGGTTTTACAGTGCAAACGGCAGGCACTTCAAACCGGCACTAGGAAACAGACTGAGAACCCAGAGTACGTGTTTCTCCTGCAACCCGTTCCCTTTGTGCTGGATGAACGAACGTCTCTCCACATGCTCAGTTCTGAGAGATAAGTGTGTGTGAAAGCCGTCCTTCACCTAGCTTGAAGGGAACACAAAGTTTCTTTTCAGTTGCAAACTCCACTCCATACATATCTATGGGGAGGTTCAAGCTCCAGGCCGGTTTTACAGTGCAAAGGGCAGGCACTTCAAACCGGCACTAGGAAACAGACTGAGAACCCAGAGTAAGTGTTTCTCCTGCAACCCGTTCCCTTTGTGCTGGATGAACGAACGTCTCTCCACATGCTCAGTTCTGAGAGATAAGTGTGTGTGAAAGCCGTCCTTCACCTAGCTTGAAGGGAACACAAAGTTTCTTTTCAGTTGCAAACTCCACTCCATACATATCTATGGGGAGGTTCAAGCTCCAGGCCGGTTTTACAGTGCAAACGGCAGGCACTTCAAACCGGCACTAGGAAACAGACTGAGAAACCCGAGTAAGTGTTTCTCCTGCAACCCGTTCCCTTTGTGCTGGATGAACGAACGTCTCTCCACATGCTCAGTTCTGAGAGATAAGTGTGTGTGAAAGCCGTCCTTCACCTAGCTTGAAGGGAACACAAAGTTTCTTTTCAGTTGCAAACTCCACTCCATACATATCTATGGGGAGGTTCAAGCTCCAGGCCGGTTTTACAGTGCAAACGGCAGGCACTTCAAACCGGCACTAGGAAACAGACTGAGAACCCAGAGTAAGTGTTTCTCCTGCAACCCGTTCCCATTGTGCTGGATGAACGAACGTCTCTCCACATGCTCAGTTCTGAGAGATAAGTGTGTGTGAAAGCCGTCCTTCACCTAGCTTGAAGGGAACACAAAGTTTCTTTTCAGTTGCAAACTCCACTCCATACATATCTATGGGGAGGTTCAAGCTCCAGGCCGGTTTTACAGTGCAAAGGGCAGGCACTTCAAACCGGCACTAGGAAACAGACTGAGAACCCAGAGTAAGTGTTTCTCCTGCAACCCGTTCCCTTTGTGCTGGATGAACGAACGTCTCTCCACATGCTCAGTTCTGAGAGATAAGTGTGTGTGAAAGCCGTCCTTCACCTAGCTTGAAGGGAACACAAAGTTTCTTTTCAGTTGCAAACTCCACTCCATACATATCTATGGGGAGGTTCAAGCTCCAGGCCGGTTTTACAGTGCAAACGGCAGGCACTTCAAACCGGCACTAGGAAACAGACTGAGAAACCAGAGTAAGTGTTTCTCCTGCAACCCGTTCCCATTGTGCTGGATGAACGAACGTCTCTCCACATGCTCAGTTCTGAGAGATAAGTGTGTGTGAAAGCCGTCCTTCACCTAGCTTGAAGGGAACACAAAGTTTCTTTTCAGTTGCAAACTCCACTCCATACATATCTATGGGGAGGTTCAAGCTCCAGGCCGGTTTTACAGTGCAAACGGCAGGCACTTCAAACCGGCACTAGGAAACAGACTGAGAACCCAGAGTAAGTGTTTCTCCTGCAACCCGTTCCCTTTGTGCTGGATGAACGAACGTCTCTCCACATGCTCAGTTCTGAGAGATAAGTGTGTGTGAAAGCCGTCCTTCACCTAGCTTGAAGGGAACACAAAGTTTCTTTTCAGTTGCAAACTCCACTCCATACATATCTATGGGGAGGTTCAAGCTCCAGGCCGGTTTTACAGTGCAAACGGCAGGCACTTCAAACCGGCACTAGGAAACAGACTGAGAACCCAGAGTAAGTGTTTCTCCTGCAACCCGTTCCCTTTGTGCTGGATGAACGAACGTCTCTCCACATGCTCAGTTCTGAGAGATAAGTGTGTGTGAAAGCCGTCCTTCACCTAGCTTGAAGGGAACACAAAGTTTCTTTTCAGTTGCAAACTCCACTCCATACATATCTATGGGGAGGTTCAAGCTCCAGGCCGGTTTTACAGTGCAAACGGCAGGCACTTCAAACCGGCACTAGGAAACAGACTGAGAAACCAGAGTAAGTGTTTCTCCTGCAACCCGTTCCCATTGTGCTGGATGAACGAACGTCTCTCCACATGCTCAGTTCTGAGAGATAAGTGTGTGTGAAAGCCGTCCTTCACCTAGCTTGAAGGGAACACAAAGTTTCTTTTCAGTTGCAAACTCCACTCCATACATATCTATGGGGAGGTTCAAGCTCCAGGCCGGTTTTACAGTGCAAACGGCAGGCACTTCAAACCGGCACTAGGAAACAGACTGAGAAACCCGAGTAAGTGTTTCTCCTGCAACCCGTTCCCTTTGTGCTGGATGAACGAACGTCTCTCCACATGCTCAGTTCTGAGAGATAAGTGTGTGTGAAAGCCGTCCTTCACCTAGCTTGAAGGGAACACAAAGTTTCTTTTCAGTTGCAAACTCCACTCCATACATATCTATGGGGAGGTTCAAGCTCCAGGCCGGTTTTACAGTGCAAACGGCAGGCACTTCAAACCGGCACTAGGAAACAGACTGAGAACCCAGAGTAAGTGTTTCTCCTGCAACCCGTTCCCTTTGTGCTGGATGAACGAACGTCTCTCCACATGCTCAGTTCTGAGAGATAAGTGTGTGTGAAAGCCGTCCTTCACCTAGCTTGAAGGGAACACAAAGTTTCTTTTCAGTTGCAAACTCCACTCCATACATATCTATGGGGAGGTTCAAGCTCCAGGCCGGTTTTACAGTGCAAACGGCAGGCACTTCAAACCGGCACTAGGAAACAGACTGAGAACCCAGAGTAAGTGTTTCTCCTGCAACCCGTTCCCTTTGTGCTGGATGAACGAACGTCTCTCCACATGCTCAGTTCTGAGAGATAAGTGTGTGTGAAAGCCGTCCTTCACCTAGCTTGAAGGGAACACCAAGTTTCTTTTCAGTTGCAAACTCCACTCCATACATATCTATGGGGAGGTTCAAGCTCCAGGCCGGTTTTACAGTGCAAACGGCAGGCACTTCAAACCGGCACTAGGAAACAGACTGAGAACCCAGAGTAAGTGTTTCTCCTGCAACCCGTTCCCTTTGTGCTGGATGAACGAACGTCTCTCCACATGCTCAGTTCTGAGAGATAAGTGTGTGTGAAAGCCGTCCTTCACCTAGCTTGAAGGGAACACAAAGTTTCTTTTCAGTTGCAAACTCCACTCCATACATATCTATGGGGAGGTTCAAGCTCCAGGCCGGTTTTACAGTGCAAACGGCAGGCACTTCAAACCGGCACTAGGAAACAGACTGAGAACCCAGAGTAAGTGTTTCTCCTGCAACCCGTTCCCTTTGTGCTGGATGAACGAACGTCTCTCCACATGCTCAGTTCTGAGAGATAAGTGTGTGTGAAAGCCGTCCTTCACCTAGCTTGAAGGGAACACAAAGTTTCTTTTCAGTTGCAAACTCCACTCCATACATATCTATGGGGAGGTTCAAGCTCCAGGCCGGTTTTACAGTGCAAACGGCAGGCACTTCAAACCGGCACTAGGAAACAGACTGAGAACCCAGAGTAAGTGTTTCTCCTGCAACCCGTTCCCTTTGTGCTGGATGAACGAACGTCTCTCCACATGCTCAGTTCTGAGAGATAAGTGTGTGTGAAAGCCGTCCTTCACCTAGCTTGAAGGGAACACAAAGTTTCTTTTCAGTTGCAAACTCCACTCCATACATATCTATGGGGAGGTTCAAGCTCCAGGCCGGTTTTACAGTGCAAACGGCAGGCACTTCAAACCGGCACTAGGAAACAGACTGAGAAACCCGAGTAAGTGTTTCTCCTGCAACCCGTTCCCTTTGTGCTGGATGAACGAACGTCTCTCCACATGCTCAGTTCTGAGAGATAAGTGTGTGTGAAAGCCGTCCTTCACCTAGCTTGAAGGGAACACAAAGTTTCTTTTCAGTTGCAAACTCCACTCCATACATATCTATGGGGAGGTTCAAGCTCCAGGCCGGTTTTACAGTGCAAACGGCAGGCACTTCAAACCGGCACTAGGAAACAGACTGAGAACCCAGAGTAAGTGTTTCTCCTGCAACCCGTTCCCTTTGTGCTGGATGAACGAACGTCTCTCCACATGCTCAGTTCTGAGAGATAAGTGTGTGTGAAAGCCGTCCTTCACCTAGCTTGAAGGGAACACCAAGTTTCTTTTCAGTTGCAAACTCCACTCCATACATATCTATGGGGAGGTTCAAGCTCCAGGCCGGTTTTACAGTGCAAACGGCAGGCACTTCAAACCGGCACTAGGAAACAGACTGAGAACCCAGAGTAAGTGTTTCTCCTGCAACCCGTTCCCTTTGTGCTGGATGAACGAACGTCTCTCCACATGCTCAGTTCTGAGAGATAAGTGTGTGTGAAAGCCGTCCTTCACCTAGCTTGAAGGGAACACAAAGTTTCTTTTCAGTTGCAAACTCCACTCCATACATATCTATGGGGAGGTTCAAGCTCCAGGCCGGTTTTACAGTGCAAACGGCAGGCACTTCAAACCGGCACTAGGAAACAGACTGAGAAACCCGAGTAAGTGTTTCTCCTGCAACCCGTTCCCTTTGTGCTGGATGAACGAACGTCTCTCCACATGCTCAGTTCTGAGAGATAAGTGTGTGTGAAAGCCGTCCTTCACCTAGCTTGAAGGGAACACAAAGTTTCTTTTCAGTTGCAAACTCCACTCCATACATATCTATGGGGAGGTTCAAGCTCCAGGCCGGTTTTACAGTGCAAACGGCAGGCACTTCAAACCGGCACTAGGAAACAGACTGAGAAAGCAGAGTAAGTGTTTCTCCTGCAACCCGTTCCCTTTGTGCTGGATGAACGAACGTCTCTCCACATGCTCAGTTCTGAGAGATAAGTGTGTGTGAAAGCCGTCCTTCACCTAGCTTGAAGGGAACACAAAGTTTCTTTTCAGTTGCAAACTCCACTCCATACATATCTATGGGGAGGTTCAAGCTCCAGGCCGGTTTTACAGTGCAAACGGCAGGCACTTCAAAGCGGCACTAGGAAACAGACTGAGAACCCAGAGTAAGTGTTTCTCCTGCAACCCGTTCCCTTTGTGCTGGATGAACGAACGTCTCTCCACATGCTCAGTTCTGAGAGATAAGTGTGTGTGAAAGCCGTCCTTCACCTAGCTTGAAGGGAACACAAAGTTTCTTTTCAGTTGCAAACTCCACTCCATACATATCTATGGGGAGGTTCAAGCTCCAGGCCGGTTTTACAGTGCAAACGGCAGGCACTTCAAACCGGCACTAGGAAACAGACTGAGAACCCAGAGTAAGTGTTTCTCCTGCAACCCGTTCCCTTTGTGCTGGATGAACGAACGTCTCTCCACATGCTCAGTTCTGAGAGATAAGTGTGTGTGAAAGCCGTCCTTCACCTAGCTTGAAGGGAACACAAAGTTTCTTTTCAGTTGCAAACTCCACTCCATACATATCTATGGGGAGGTTCAAGCTCCAGGCCGGTTTTACAGTGCAAACGGCAGGCACTTCAAACCGGCACTAGGAAACAGACTGAGAAACCCGAGTAAGTGTTTCTCCTGCAACCCGTTCCCTTTGTGCTGGATGAACGAACGTCTCTCCACATGCTCAGTTCTGAGAGATAAGTGTGTGTGAAAGCCGTCCTTCACCTAGCTTGAAGGGAACACCAAGTTTCTTTTCAGTTGCAAACTCCACTCCATACATATCTATGGGGAGGTTCAAGCTCCAGGCCGGTTTTACAGTGCAAACGGCAGGCACTTCAAACCGGCACTAGGAAACAGACTGAGAACCCAGAGTAAGTGTTTCTCCTGCAACCCGTTCCCTTTGTGCTGGATGAACGAACGTCTCTCCACATGCTCAGTTCTGAGAGATAAGTGTGTGTGAAAGCCGTCCTTCACCTAGCTTGAAGGGAACACAAAGTTTCTTTTCAGTTGCAAACTCCACTCCATACATATCTATGGGGAGGTTCAAGCTCCAGGCCGGTTTTACAGTGCAAAGGGCAGGCACTTCAAACCGGCACTAGGAAACAGACTGAGAACCCAGAGTAAGTGTTTCTCCTGCAACCCGTTCCCTTTGTGCTGGATGAACGAACGTCTCTCCACATGCTCAGTTCTGAGAGATAAGTGTGTGTGAAAGCCGTCCTTCACCTAGCTTGAAGGGAACACAAAGTTTCTTTTCAGTTGCAAACTCCACTCCATACATATCTATGGGGAGGTTCAAGCTCCAGGCCGGTTTTACAGTGCAAACGGCAGGCACTTCAAACCGGCACTAGGAAACAGACTGAGAAACCAGAGTAAGTGTTTCTCCTGCAACCCGTTCCCTTTGTGCTGGATGAACGAACGTCTCTCCACATGCTCAGTTCTGAGAGATAAGTGTGTGTGAAAGCCGTCCTTCACCTAGCTTGAAGGGAACACAAAGTTTCTTTTCAGTTGCAAACTCCACTCCATACATATCTATGGGGAGGTTCAAGCTCCAGGCCGGTTTTACAGTGCAAACGGCAGGCACTTCAAACCGGCACTAGGAAACAGACTGAGAACCCAGAGTAAGTGTTTCTCCTGCAACCCGTTCCCTTTGTGCTGGATGAACGAACGTCTCTCCACATGCTCAGTTCTGAGAGATAAGTGTGTGTGAAAGCCGTCCTTCACCTAGCTTGAAGGGAACACAAAGTTTCTTTTCAGTTGCAAACTCCACTCCATACATATCTATGGGGAGGTTCAAGCTCCAGGCCGGTTTTACAGTGCAAACGGCAGGCACTTCAAACCGGCACTAGGAAACAGACTGAGAACCCAGAGTAAGTGTTTCTCCTGCAACCCGTTCCCTTTGTGCTGGATGAACGAACGTCTCTCCACATGCTCAGTTCTGAGAGATAAGTGTGTGTGAAAGCCGTCCTTCACCTAGCTTGAAGGGAACACAAAGTTTCTTTTCAGTTGCAAACTCCACTCCATACATATCTATGGGGAGGTTCAAGCTCCAGGCCGGTTTTACAGTGCAAACGGCAGGCACTTCAAACCGGCACTAGGAAACAGACTGAGAAACCAGAGTAAGTGTTTCTCCTGCAACCCGTTCCCTTTGTGCTGGATGAACGAACGTCTCTCCACATGCTCAGTTCTGAGAGATAAGTGTGTGTGAAAGCCGTCCTTCACCTAGCTTGAAGGGAACACAAAGTTTCTTTTCAGTTGCAAACTCCACTCCATACATATCTATGGGGAGGTTCAAGCTCCAGGCCGGTTTTACAGTGCAAAGGGCAGGCACTTCAAACCGGCACTAGGAAACAGACTGAGAACCCAGAGTAAGTGTTTCTCCTGCAACCCGTTCCCTTTGTGCTGGATGAACGAACGTCTCTCCACATGCTCAGTTCTGAGAGATAAGTGTGTGTGAAAGCCGTCCTTCACCTAGCTTGAAGGGAACACCAAGTTTCTTTTCAGTTGCAAACTCCACTCCATACATATCTATGGGGAGGTTCAAGCTCCAGGCCGGTTTTACAGTGCAAACGGCAGGCACTTCAAAGCGGCACTAGGAAACAGACTGAGAACCCAGAGTAAGTGTTTCTCCTGCAACCCGTTCCCTTTGTGCTGGATGAACGAACGTCTCTCCACATGCTCAGTTCTGAGAGATAAGTGTGTGTGAAAGCCGTCCTTCACCTAGCTTGAAGGGAACACCAAGTTTCTTTTCAGTTGCAAACTCCACTCCATACATATCTATGGGGAGGTTCAAGCTCCAGGCCGGTTTTACAGTGCAAACGGCAGGCACTTCAAACCGGCACTAGGAAACAGACTGAGAAAGCAGAGTAAGTGTTTCTCCTGCAACCCGTTCCCTTTGTGCTGGATGAACGAACGTCTCTCCACATGCTCAGTTCTGAGAGATAAGTGTGTGTGAAAGCCGTCCTTCACCTAGCTTGAAGGGAACACAAAGTTTCTTTTCAGTTGCAAACTCCACTCCATACATATCTATGGGGAGGTTCAAGCTCCAGGCCGGTTTTACAGTGCAAACGGCAGGCACTTCAAACCGGCACTAGGAAACAGACTGAGAACCCAGAGTAAGTGTTTCTCCTGCAACCCGTTCCCTTTGTGCTGGATGAACGAACGTCTCTCCACATGCTCAGTTCTGAGAGATAAGTGTGTGTGAAAGCCGTCCTTCACCTAGCTTGAAGGGAACACAAAGTTTCTTTTCAGTTGCAAACTCCACTCCATACATATCTATGGGGAGGTTCAAGCTCCAGGCCGGTTTTACAGTGCAAACGGCAGGCACTTCAAACCGGCACTAGGAAACAGACTGAGAAACCCGAGTAAGTGTTTCTCCTGCAACCCGTTCCCTTTGTGCTGGATGAACGAACGTCTCTCCACATGCTCAGTTCTGAGAGATAAGTGTGTGTGAAAGCCGTCCTTCACCTAGCTTGAAGGGAACACCAAGTTTCTTTTCAGTTGCAAACTCCACTCCATACATATCTATGGGGAGGTTCAAGCTCCAGGCCGGGTTTTACAGTGCAAACGGCAGGCACTTCAAACCGGCACTAGGAAACAGACTGAGAACCCAGAGTAAGTGTTTCTCCTGCAACCCGTTCCCTTTGTGCTGGATGAACGAACGTCTCTCCACATGCTCAGTTCTGAGAGATAAGTGTGTGTGAAAGCCGTCCTTCACCTAGCTTGAAGGGAACACCAAGTTTCTTTTCAGTTGCAAACTCCACTCCATACATATCTATGGGGAGGTTCAAGCTCCAGGCCGGTTTTACAGTGCAAACGGCAGGCACTTCAAACCGGCACTAGGAAACAGACTGAGAAACCCGAGTAAGTGTTTCTCCTGCAACCCGTTCCCTTTGTGCTGGATGAACGAACGTCTCTCCACATGCTCAGTTCTGAGAGATAAGTGTGTGTGAAAGCCGTCCTTCACCTAGCTTGAAGGGAACACCAAGTTTCTTTTCAGTTGCAAACTCCACTCCATACATATCTATGGGGAGGTTCAAGCTCCAGGCCGGTTTTACAGTGCAAACGGCAGGCACTTCAAACCGGCACTAGGAAACAGACTGAGAACCCAGAGTAAGTGTTTCTCCTGCAACCCGTTCCCTTTGTGCTGGATGAACGAACGTCTCTCCACATGCTCAGTTCTGAGAGATAAGTGTGTGTGAAAGCCGTCCTTCACCTAGCTTGAAGGGAACACAAAGTTTCTTTTCAGTTGCAAACTCCACTCCATACATATCTATGGGGAGGTTCAAGCTCCAGGCCGGTTTTACAGTGCAAACGGCAGGCACTTCAAACCGGCACTAGGAAACAGACTGAGAACCCAGAGTAAGTGTTTCTCCTGCAACCCGTTCCCTTTGTGCTGGATGAACGAACGTCTCTCCACATGCTCAGTTCTGAGAGATAAGTGTGTGTGAAAGCCGTCCTTCACCTAGCTTGAAGGGAACACAAAGTTTCTTTTCAGTTGCAAACTCCACTCCATACATATCTATGGGGAGGTTCAAGCTCCAGGCCGGTTTTACAGTGCAAACGGCAGGCACTTCAAACCGGCACTAGGAAACAGACTGAGAACCCAGAGTAAGTGTTTCTCCTGCAACCCGTTCCCTTTGTGCTGGATGAACGAACGTCTCTCCACATGCTCAGTTCTGAGAGATAAGTGTGTGTGAAAGCCGTCCTTCACCTAGCTTGAAGGGAACACAAAGTTTCTTTTCAGTTGCAAACTCCACTCCATACATATCTATGGGGAGGTTCAAGCTCCAGGCCGGTTTTACAGTGCAAACGGCAGGCACTTCAAACCGGCACTAGGAAACAGACTGAGAACCCAGAGTAAGTGTTTCTCCTGCAACCCGTTCCCTTTGTGCTGGATGAACGAACGTCTCTCCACATGCTCAGTTCTGAGAGATAAGTGTGTGTGAAAGCCGTCCTTCACCTAGCTTGAAGGGAACACAAAGTTTCTTTTCAGTTGCAAACTCCACTCCATACATATCTATGGGGAGGTTCAAGCTCCAGGCCGGTTTTACAGTGCAAACGGCAGGCACTTCAAACCGGCACTAGGAAACAGACTGAGAACCCAGAGTAAGTGTTTCTCCTGCAACCCGTTCCCTTTGTGCTGGATGAACGAACGTCTCTCCACATGCTCAGTTCTGAGAGATAAGTGTGTGTGAAAGCCGTCCTTCACCTAGCTTGAAGGGAACACAAAGTTTCTTTTCAGTTGCAAACTCCACTCCATACATATCTATGGGGAGGTTCAAGCTCCAGGCCGGTTTTACAGTGCAAACGGCAGGCACTTCAAACCGGCACTAGGAAACAGACTGAGAACCCAGAGTAAGTGTTTCTCCTGCAACCCGTTCCCTTTGTGCTGGATGAACGAACGTCTCTCCACATGCTCAGTTCTGAGAGATAAGTGTGTGTGAAAGCGTCCTTCACCTAGCTTGAAGGGAACACAAAGTTTCTTTTCAGTTGCAAACTCCACTCCATACATATCTATGGGGAGGTTCAAGCTCCAGGCCGGTTTTACAGTGCAAACGGCAGGCACTTCAAACCGGCACTAGGAAACAGACTGAGAAACCCAGAGTAAGTGTTTCTCCTGCAACCCGTTCCCTTTGTGCTGGATGAACGAACGTCTCTCCACATGCTCAGTTCTGAGAGATAAGTGTGTGTGAAAGCCGTCCTTCACCTAGCTTGAAAGGGAACACAAAGTTTCTTTTCAGTTGCAAACTCCACTCCATACATATCTATGGGGAGGTTCAAGCTCCAGGCCGGTTTTACAGTGCAAACGGCAGGCACTTCAAACCGGCACTAGGAAACAGACTGAGAAACCCAGAGTAAGTGTTTCTCCTGCAACCCGTTCCCTTTGTGCTGGATGAACGAACGTCTCTCCACATGCTCAGTTCTGAGAGATAAGTGTGTGTGAAAGCCGTCCTTCACCTAGCTTGAAGGGAACACAAAGTTTCTTTTCAGTTGCAAACTCCACTCCATACATATCTATGGGGAGGTTCAAGCTCCAGGCCGGTTTTACAGTGCAAACGGCAGGCACTTCAAACCGGCACTAGGAAACAGACTGAGAACCCAGAGTAAGTGTTTCTCCTGCAACCCGTTCCCTTTGTGCTGGATGAACGAACGTCTCTCCACATGCTCAGTTCTGAGAGATAAGTGTGTGTGAAAGCCGTCCTTCACCTAGCTTGAAGGGGAACACAAAGTTTCTTTTCAGTTGCAAACTCCACTCCATACATATCTATGGGGAGGTTCAAGCTCCAGGCCGGTTTTACAGTGCAAACGGCAGGCACTTCAAACCGGCACTAGGAAACAGACTGAGAACCCAGAGTAAGTGTTTCTCCTGCAACCCGTTCCCTTTGTGCTGGATGAACGAACGTCTCTCCACATGCTCAGTTCTGAGAGATAAGTGTGTGTGAAAGCCGTCCTTCACCTAGCTTGAAGGGAACACAAAGTTTCTTTTCAGTTGCAAACTCCACTCCATACATATCTATGGGGAGGTTCAAGCTCCAGGCCGGTTTTACAGTGCAAACGGCAGGCACTTCAAACCGGGCACTAGGAAACAGACTGAGAACCCAGAGTAAGTGTTTCTCCTGCAACCCGTTCCCTTTGTGCTGGATGAACGAACGTCTCTCCACATGCTCAGTTCTGAGAGATAAGTGTGTGTGAAAGCCGTCCTTCACCTAGCTTGAAGGGAACACAAAGTTTCTTTTCAGTTGCAAACTCCACTCCATACATATCTATGGGAGGTTCAAGCTCCAGGCCGGTTTTACAGTGCAAACGGCAGGCACTTCAAACCGGCACTAGGAAACAGACTGAGAAACCCGAGTAAGTGTTTCTCCTGCAACCCGTTCCCTTTGTGCTGGATGAACGAACGTCTCTCCACATGCTCAGTTCTGAGAGATAAGTGTGTGTGAAAGCCGTCCTTCACCTAGCTTGAAGGGAACACAAAGTTTCTTTTCAGTTGCAAACTCCACTCCATACATATCTATGGGGAGGTTCAAGCTCCAGGCCGGTTTTACAGTGCAAACGGCAGGCACTTCAAACCGGCACTAGGAAACAGACTGAGAACCCAGAGTAAGTGTTTCTCCTGCAACCCGTTCCCTTTGTGCTGGATGAACGAACGTCTCTCCACATGCTCAGTTCTGAGAGATAAGTGTGTGTGAAAGCCGTCCTTCACCTAGCTTGAAGGGAACACCAAGTTTCTTTTCAGTTGCAAACTCCACTCCATACATATCTATGGGGAGGTTCAAGCTCCAGGCCGGTTTTACAGTGCAAACGGCAGGCACTTCAAACCGGCACTAGGAAACAGACTGAGAACCCAGAGTAAGTGTTTCTCCTGCAACCCGTTCCCTTTGTGCTGGATGAACGAACGTCTCTCCACATGCTCAGTTCTGAGAGATAAGTGTGTGTGAAAGCCGTCCCTTCACCTAGCTTGAAGGGAACACAAAGTTTCTTTTCAGTTGCAAACTCCACTCCATACATATCTATGGGGAGGTTCAAGCTCCAGGCCGGTTTTACAGTGCAAACGGCAGGCACTTCAAACCGGCACTAGGAAACAGACTGAGAACCCAGAGTAAGTGTTTCTCCTGCAACCCGTTCCCTTTGTGCTGGATGAACGAACGTCTCTTCCACATGCTCAGTTCTGAGAGATAAGTGTGTGTGAAAGCCGTCCTTCACCTAGCTTGAAGGGAACACAAAGTTTCTTTTCAGTTGCAAACTCCACTCCATACATATCTATGGGGAGGTTCAAGCTCCAGGCCGGTTTTACAGTGCAAACGGCAGGCACTTCAAACCGGCACTAGGAAACAGACTGAGAACCCAGAGTAAGTGTTTCTCCTGCAACCCGTTCCCTTTGTGCTGGATGAACGAACGTCTCTCCACATGCTCAGTTCTGAGAGATAAGTGTGTGTGAAAGCCGTCCTTCACCTAGCTTGAAGGGAACACAAAGTTTCTTTTCAGTTGCAAACTCCACTCCATACATATCTATGGGGAGGTTCAAGCTCCAGGCCGGTTTTACAGTGCAAACGGCAGGCACTTCAAACCGGCACTAGGAAACAGACTGAGAACCCAGAGTAAGTGTTTCTCCTGCAACCCGTTCCCTTTGTGCTGGATGAACGAACGTCTCTCCACATGCTCAGTTCTGAGAGATAAGTGTGTGTTGAAAGCCGTCCTTCACCTAGCTTGAAGGGAACACAAAGTTTCTTTTCAGTTGCAAACTCCACTCCATACATATCTATGGGGAGGTTCAAGCTCCAGGCCGGTTTTACAGTGCAAACGGCAGGCACTTCAAACCGGCACTAGGAAACAGACTGAGAACCCAGAGTAAGTGTTTCTCCTGCAACCCGTTCCCTTTGTGCTGGATGAACGAACGTCTCTCCACATGCTCAGTTCTGAGAGATAAGTGTGTGTGAAAGCCGTCCTTCACCTAGCTTGAAGGGAACACCAAGTTTCTTTTCAGTTGCAAACTCCACTCCATACATATCTATGGGGAGGTTCAAGCTCCAGGCCGGTTTTACAGTGCAAACGGCAGGCACTTCAAACCGGGCACTAGGAAACAGACTGAGAACCCAGAGTAAGTGTTTCTCCTGCAACCCGTTCCCTTTGTGCTGGATGAACGAACGTCTCTCCACATGCTCAGTTCTGAGAGATAAGTGTGTGTGAAAGCCGTCCTTCACCTAGCTTGAAGGGAACACCAAGTTTCTTTTCAGTTGCAAACTCCACTCCATACATATCTATGGGGAGGTTCAAGCTCCAGGCCGGTTTTACAGTGCAAACGGCAGGCACTTCAAACCGGCACTAGGAAACAGACTGAGAACCCGAGTAAGTGTTTCTCCTGCAACCCGTTCCCTTTGTGCTGGATGAACGAACGTCTCTCCACATGCTCAGTTCTGAGAGATAAGTGTGTGTGAAAGCCGTCCTTCACCTAGCTTGAAGGGAACACCAAGTTTCTTTTCAGTTGCAAACTCCACTCCATACATATCTATGGGGAGGTTCAAGCTCCAGGCCGGTTTTACAGTGCAAACGGCAGGCACTTCAAACCGGCACTAGGAAACAGGACTGAGAACCCAGAGTAAGTGTTTCTCCTGCAACCCGTTCCCTTTGTGCTGGATGAACGAACGTCTCTCCACATGCTCAGTTCTGAGAGATAAGTGTGTGTGAAAGCCGTCCTTCACCTAGCTTGAAGGGAACACAAAGTTTCTTTTCAGTTGCAAACTCACACTCCATACATATCTATGGGGAGGTTCAAGCTCCAGGCCGGTTTTACAGTGCAAACGGCAGGCACTTCAAACCGGCACTAGGAAACAGACTGAGAACCCGAGAGTAAGTGTTTCTCCTGCAACCCGTTCCCTTTGTGCTGGATGAACGAACGTCTCTCCACATGCTCAGTTCTGAGAGATAAGTGTGTGTGAAAGCCGTCCTTCACCTAGCTTGAAGGGAACACAAAGTTTCTTTTCAGTTGCAAACTCCACTCCATACATATCTATGGGGAGGTTCAAGCTCCAGGCCGGTTTTACAGTGCAAACGGCAGGCACTTCAAACCGGGCACTAGGAAACAGACTGAGAACCCGAGTAAGTGTTTCTCCTGCAACCCGTTCCCTTTGTGCTGGATGAACGAACGTCTCTCCACATGCTCAGTTCTGAGAGATAAGTGTGTGTGAAAGCCGTCCTTCACCTAGCTTGAAGGGAACACACAAGTTTCTTTTCAGTTGCAAACTCCACTCCATACATATCTATGGGGAGGTTCAAGCTCCAGGCCGGTTTTACAGTGCAAACGGCAGGCACTTCAAACCGGCACTAGGAAACAGACTGAGAAACCCGAGTAAGTGTTTCTCCTGCAACCCGTTCCCTTTGTGCTGGATGAACGAACGTCTCTCCACATGCTCAGTTCTGAGAGATAAGTGTGTGTGAAAGCCGTCCTTCACCTAGCTTGAAGGGAACACCAAGTTTCTTTTCAGTTGCAAACTCCACTCCATACATATCTATGGGGAGGTTCAAGCTCCAGGCCGGTTTTACAGTGCAAACGGCAGGCACTTCAAACCGGCACTAGGAAACAGACTGAGAACCCGAGTAAGTGTTTCTCCTGCAACCCGTTCCCTTTGTGCTGGATGAACGAACGTCTCTCCACATGCTCAGTTCTGAGAGATAAGTGTGTGTGAAAGCCGTCCTTCACCTAGCTTGAAGGGAACACAAAGTTTCTTTTCAGTTGCAAACTCCACTCCATACATATCTATGGGGAGGTTCAAGCTCCAGGCCGGTTTTACAGTGCAAACGGCAGGCACTTCAAACCGGCACTAGGAAACAGACTGAGAACCCAGAGTAAGTGTTTCTCCTGCAACCCGTTCCCTTTGTGCTGGATGAACGAACGTCTCTCCACATGCTCAGTTCTGAGAGATAAGTGTGTGGTGAAAGCCGTCCTTCACCTAGCTTGAAGGGAACACCAAGTTTCTTTTCAGTTGCAAACTCCACTCCATACATATCTATGGGGAGGTTCAAGCTCCAGGCCGGTTTTTACAGTGCAAACGGGCAGGCACTTCAAACCGGCACTAGGAAACAGACTGAGAACCCAGAGTAAGTGTTTCTCCTGCAACCCGTTCCCTTTGTGCTGGATGAACGAACGTCTCTCCACATGCTCAGTTCTGAGAGATAAGTGTGTGTGAAAGCCGTCCTTCACCTAGCTTGAAGGGAACACAAAGTTTCTTTTCAGTTGCAAACTCCACTCCATACATATCTATGGGAGGTTCAAGCTCCAGGCCGGTTTTACAGTGCAAACGGCAGGCACTTCAAACCGGCACTAGGAAACAGACTGAGAACCCAGAGTAAGTGTTTCTCCTGCAACCCGTTCCCTTTGTGCTGGATGAACGAACGTCTCTCCACATGCTCAGTTCTGAGAGATAAGTGTGTGTGAAAGCCGTCCTTCACCTAGCTTGAAGGGAACACAAAGTTTCTTTTCAGTTGCAAACTCCACTCCATACATATCTATGGGAGGTTCAAGCTCCAGGCCGGTTTTACAGTGCAAACGGGCAGGCACTTCAAACCGGCACTAGGAAACAGACTGAGAACCAGAGTAAGTGTTTCTCCTGCAACCCGTTCCTTTGTGCTGGATGAACGAACGTCTCTCCACATGCTCAGTTCTGAGAGATAAGTGTGTGTGAAAGCCGTCCTTCACCTAGCTTGAAGGGAACACAAAGTTTCTTTTCAGTTGCAAACTCCACTCCATACATATCTATGGGGAGGTTCAAGCTCCAGGCCGGTTTTACAGTGCAAACGGCAGGCACTTCAAACCGGCACTAGGAAACAGACTGAGAAACCAGAGTAAGTGTTTCTCCTGCAACCCGTTCCCTTTGTGCTGGATGAACGAACGTCTCTCCACATGCTCAGTTCTGAGAGATAAGTGTGTGTGAAAGCCGTCCTTCACCTAGCTTGAAGGGAACACAAAGTTTCTTTTCAGTTGCAAACTCCACTCCATACATATCTATGGGGAGGTTCAAGCTCCAGGCCGGTTTTACAGTGCAAACGGCAGGCACTTCAAACCGGGCACTAGGAAACAGACTGAGAAACCCAGAGTAAGTGTTTCTCCTGCAACCCGTTCCCTTTGTGCTGGATGAACGAACGTCTCTCCACATGCTCAGTTCTGAGAGATAAGTGTGTGTGAAAGCCGTCCTTCACCTAGCTTGAAGGGAACACAAGTTTCTTTTCAGTTGCAAACTCCACTCCATACATATCTATGGGGAGGTTCAAGCTCCAGGCCGGTTTTACAGTGCAAACGGGCAGGCACTTCCAAACCGGCACTAGGAAACAGACTGAGAAACCCAGAGTAAGTGTTTCTCCTGCAACCCGTTCCCTTTGTGCTGGATGAACGAACGTCTCTCACATGCTCAGTTCTGAGAGATAAGTGTGTGTGAAAGCCGTCCTTCACCTAGCTTGAAGGGAACACCAAAGTTTCTTTTCAGTTGCAAACTCCACTCCATACATATCTATGGGGAGGTTCAAGCTCCAGGCCGGTTTTACAGTGCAAACGGCAGGCACTTCAAACCGGCACTAGGAAACAGACTGAGAAACCCAAGACGAGCAGTGTTTCTCCTGCAACCCGTTCCCTTTGTGCTGGATGAACGAACGTCTCTCCACATGCTCAGTTCTGAGAGATAAGTGTGTGTGAAAGCCGTCCTTCACCTAGCTTGAAGGGAACACAAAGTTTCTTTTCAGTTGCAAACTCCACTCCATACATATCTATGGGGAGGTTCAAGCTCCAGGCCGGTTTACAGTGCAAAGGGCAGGCACTTCAAACCGGCACATAGGAAACAGACTGAGAACCCAGAGTAAGTGTTTCTCCTGCAACCCGTTTCCCCTTTGTGCTGGATGAACGAACGTCTCTCCACATGCTCAGTTCTGAGAGATAAGTGTGTGTGAAAGCCGTCCTTCACCTAGCTTGAAGGGAACACAAAGTTTCTTTTCAGTTGCAAACTCCACTCCATACATATCTATGGGGAGGTTCAAGCTCCAGGCCGGTTTTACAGTGCAAACGGCAGGCACTTCAAACCGGCACTAGGAAACAGACTGAGAACCCAGAGTAAGTGTTTCTCCTGCAACCCGTTCCCTTTGTGCTGGATGAACGAACGTCTCTCCACATGCTCAGTTCTGAGAGATAAGTGTGTGTGAAAGCCGTCCTTCACCTAGCTTGAAGGGAACACCAAGTTTCTTTTCAGTTGCAAACTCCACTCCATACATATCTATGGGGAGGTTCAAGCTCCAGGCCGGTTTTACAGTGCAAACGGCAGGCACTTCAAACCGGCACTAGGAAACAGACTGAGAAAGCAGAGTAAGTGTTTCTCCTGCAACCCGTTCCCTTTGTGCTGGATGAACGAAACGTCTCTCCACATGCTCAGTTCTGAGAGATAAGTGTGTGTGAAAGCCGTCCTTCACCTAGCTTGAAGGGAACACAAAGTTTCTTTTCAGTTGCAAACTCCACTCCATACATATCTATGGGGGGGAGGTTCAAGCTCCAGGCCGGTTTTACAGTGCAAACGGCAGGCACTTCAAACCGGCACTAGGAAAACAGACTGAGAAACCCGAGTAAGTGTTTCTCCTGCAACCCGTTCCCTTTGTGCTGGATGAACGAACGTCTCTCCACATGCTCAGTTCTGAGAGATAAGTGTGTGTGAAAGCCGTCCTTCACCTAGCTTGAAGGGAACACAAGTTTCTTTTCAGTTGCAAACTCCACTCCATACATATCTATGGGGAGGTTCAAGCTCCAGGCCGGTTTTACAGTGCAAACGGCAGGCACTTCAAACCGGCACTAGGAAACAGACTGAGAAACCCGAGTAAGTGTTTTCTCCTGCAACCCGTTCCCTTTGTGCTGGATGAACGAACGTCTCTCCACATGCTCAGTTCTGAGAGATAAGTGTGTGTGAAAGCCGTCCTTCACCTAGCTTGAAGGGAACACCAAGTTTCTTTTCAGTTGCAAACTCCACTCCATACATATCTATGGGGAGGTTCAAGCTCCAGGCCGGTTTTACAGTGCAAACGGCAGGCACTTCAAACCGGCACTAGGAAACAGACTGAGAACCCAGAGTAAGTGTTTCTCCTGCAACCCGTTCCCTTTGTGCTGGATGAACGAACGTCTCTCCACATGCTCAGTTCTGAGAGATAAGTGTGTGTGAAAGCCCGTCCTTCACCTAGCTTGAAGGGAACACCAAGTTTCTTTTCAGTTGCAAACTCCACTCCATACATATCTATGGGGAGGTTCAAGCTCCAGGCCGGTTTTACAGTGCAAACGGCAGGCACTTCAAACCGGCACTAGGAAACAGACTGAGAAACCCAGAGTAAGTGTTTCTCCTGCAACCCGTTCCCTTTGTGCTGGATGAACGAACGTCTCTCCACATGCTCAGTTCTGAGAGATAAGTGTGTGTGAAAGCCGTCCTTCACCTAGCTTGAAGGGAACACCAAGTTTCTTTTCAGTTGCAAACTCCACTCCATACATATCTATGGGGAGGTTCAAGCTCCAGGCCGGTTTTACAGTGCAAACGGCAGGCACTTCAAACCGGCACTAGGAAACAGACTGAGAAACCCAGAGTAAGTGTTTCTCCTGCAACCCGTTCCCTTTGTGCTGGATGAACGAACGTCTCTCCACATGCTCAGTTCTGAGAGATAAGTGTGTGTGAAAGCCGTCCTTCACCTAGCTTGAAGGGAACACAAAGTTTCTTTTCAGTTGCAAACTCCACTCCATACATATCTATGGGAGGTTCAAGCTCCAGGCCGGTTTTACAGTGCAAACGGCAGGCACTTCAAACCGGCACTAGGAAACAGACTGAGAACCCAGAGTAAGTGTTTCTCCTGCAACCCGTTCCCTTTGTGCTGGATGAACGAACGTCTCTCCACATGCTCAGTTCTGAGAGATAAGTGTGTGTGAAAGCCGTCCTTCACCTAGCTTGAAGGGAACACAAAGTTTCTTTTCAGTTGCAAACTCCACTCCATACATATCTATGGGGAGGTTCAAGCTCC
>NW_027328846.1:0-61147 GCF_048564905.1 Vicugna pacos | reverse complement strand
AAAGTTAGCTTGTTTAGCATAAGAGTTAAAGAGAGGGACGTGACACACACTGTTGGGGGTTGAAGCTGATCTTCTTGGGCAAATTATGCAGCCTCTCTGTGCCTTAGTTCCTCTTCTGTGACTGCCCCCGGGCCGCTCATCACAGTTGATTTCCTAGACTAGATGTTGGGAGGGAGGCTGCTGAAGGCAGTAAGAAGAGGCATCTGCTAGGGATACTGAAGAGACAGACAAAGACAGATTAAAGCTGATAAACTGAGTACAAATACCCTCAAAAAAGAAAGAATCCCGCAGTGTTTTGAGCCACTTAGCGTAAGGGAAACAAAATCACGTGGACCCAAAGCTCTTGAGCATGTGAGTATTGTGGGTGGGAAGGTGTCATCAGAAAAGGGTTGAGAAGAGGCCTTTTTGTTTCCCTTGACGTTTCCAGTAAGGGTGGGGAGCAGAAGCGAAAACCCCCCGCTTCACAGTGGAAGCTGCTGTTTTGTGCGAAACTGACCAAAGGTTGGAAACCAGTCATCAGCGGTGCTGGCAAATGAAGAGACTTCTGGATTGGGTGGGGCACTTGCTGTGACTTCCAGGTGAGCTGCTGGCTGCGGTCTGTGAGGCGGGCAGTAGGTTTGCAGGGTGACCCGGGCATAATCCCTGGCTCTGAGGCTGCTGGTCTGACTAGCAGACCTGGGCACCCACAGTCCTAATGGGGCAGCTCGGGATGTGGCCTGGGACACCTGCCGTGCTGAGGGCGAGAAGAGGGCTCCCCTGAGGGAGTGTCCCTGTGGAGAGTGGGAACGTGTTCCTGCAGGGGAGGAAGAGCCTCTGAGAAGGGGGCCGGATGCACAGGCAAGACAAGCCTGAGCACGGAGGGTTTGGGGAGCCGGAAGTCATACAGTGGCCAGAGCAGCCTTGGTCCTGAGAGACTGGAGGGAAAAGATGCTGAAAATGCAGGCTAGGGTCAGACCCTGTGGTGGGTTATGAGTGACAGTAAAGGACTGGTCAGGCAGGCACGAGAGAACCCTGTGGGCGTCCCAGCTGGGGCGTCACGCCGGAGGGAGGAGCAGAGTTATAGACTTTGCCACTTATTAGCTGTGTGACTTTGAGCAATATCACCGCACCTCTCTCTCTATATATCTTCATCTGTAAAGTGACAGAGTGACAAGCTCGTGTCGTCAGAAGGCTTAGTTTAGCTCTGATCCTCTTTGTCCAGTCCTGTCAGTGCTGCCCTGCAAGGTTCTGCAGCGGCTGCTCTTACCCTGACATGGGAGGGCGTAGAGGGACATTGTAGCACACGAGGGCAGGAGGGGGGTGCTTTAAAAGCAGACATGTAGCCACCTGCAGCTGCAGACCGGCAGGCAGTTTGGTTGACGGTCGTGGAGAGGACTTTGGAGGCCTTAGCATCGTCTTAAGACTTGTTTTCCCTTGGGGACCGGATTTGCCTTCGCAGATTAATGTTGAAGATTTGGGCTTCTGGCAAAGCTGTTTTCAGAGATGGGTATATACGTAACATATCGTATGAAATAAAATGCTTTTATTTAAATTGTGGGACTTTGCAGCTGTTGGGAACAGCTCTGTTGGCCTGGTCTCCACGGAGGACACTAGGGGTCAGCAGAGCGTGCGGGAGGGCAAGCAGCCCACAGTGCTGCTGCGGGGGATTCTCCCCAGCACGGCGCTCTGTTGAGTTGACTCTTCTCTGAGTTTGGTTGCCAGACGAGCAGACAGCAAAATAATGAGTTCCGGTGGGATTGTATAATAACAGGAAGAAAGAGGAACCCACAGTTTTTCAGGACTAGAACATGCTTTTGGTTCCTGATCCAGTGTGTTCCATTACAGAATTGATGAGTTGTGTCAATTCTGGGACTTGATTGAAATAAACGTTCAGCCTAAAAGTTCAGAGTTATGTTTTATTTGGCGGGAGGGCTTGAGCCGGGATGACAGCCTCTCAGATCGCTCTGAGGGACTGCTCCCTAGAGGCAGGGGAGGAGCTAGGATATATAGGAGCTTTACAACAAAGACCAGGTAGTTGGAACAATAAAAGATTGCTTGTTATCTAAAGAAAGCCAGGTATCTCAAGTTCAAGAATTTAGTGCTTTTCTATGTATGGGAGGAAACAAACATATGGGTCATTGAATTCATTCCTTTGGCAAGCACCTAGCTATCTAGGGCCAGTATCCTGTCCTTTCTTATTCTGAGTCTGCTCAGAGGGCACCATTGTGAGTGGCTGCAGAGGCTGGGCTGCAGGCCTGTCCTGGCTGGGGGGTGGCGGCAGCCGCTGGTTACTTGGTTTCAGCATTCTTTGTTTACGGTTGCAGTATTTTCACTCACATTGTTTTATTTTCGTTCACAGACTGATTATGGATAATCTGCAACCTTGGAAAGCAACCGAGATGGAATTACTGCAGGTACCTTCTACATTAATAAGCCGTGTGCAAACATAAACAAGGAGGAAGCATACAAAAGGATTTGGTGGTGTAGGGAAGGGTTTCTGCACATTACAGGTGAAGGCAAGGCAGAATTCCTCTTCTTTGTGGGCAGGGACGTGAGTCCACCTTTCTTTTCTGTAGTGGTTTCTGAGAACAGTTTATGGTAATTGATGAACATTGATAAACGGTGGCACACATTGCATTTAAGAGCTGGCCGGCTGGAAACTTGTGTATTGGACAGGTGGATTTCATAGGCAAGAGGTCAGGTGGATGGGAGAGAGATGGAGCCCAGGCCTGGGCCCAGATTCAGGTTTAAGTCGCCATTTCCTCAACATAGGTCCTTGGACTAGAATGTAACCTCTCTTAACCTGTTGGTGAATCTGTGAAATGGGCATGATAATATTCGTTTATTCCTGGGATTGTTGTAAGTTGTAAAGAGTATTATAGCACACATGAGGCACTTAACACACTTAGCAGTGTTCACTGTGTGTGGCCGCCCCGCTTGGCGTGTGTCAGAGCCGTAAATGCAGCATGTGTCTATTGAGGATGCACTGGTAGCCCCTTGAATAGGTTGTGAATTTGGTGATTTCCTTTAATACTTGTAACTCTGTGTGTCATGGGCAGTTATTTTCATGGACAGATGAGGAATCTCAGGGTAAAGAAGACTGTAATTTGCCCAAAGTCAGACCACAATTTTGGGTGCTGTGGCCTCAGTTCAGCATGGGCCCCTGGGACTTCTGCCCACTCCGTTCAGCACCAGAGCCAGATGTGGGGTCGGCTGTCACCCAGCCCAGAATACCCAGCAGGAAGCGAGACACCCCTGGCCCTGTGCTGCTTGAGCAAAAACTCCGGAGAGGCAGTTACAAAAGGGATAAACATAAAAAACAGATGACTGCAAACTGTGGTCAGCTCTGAGAAGAAAGGAACACGTCTCACCGTGCAGAGCTGGGAGCTTTCCCGTCGGGGCTGCTCTGGGGGCGTTCATCTCAGCTAAACAAGCTCTGCTCCTGCACCAAGGCAGGAAGGCTTGGCGCGTGTGACCAGGTAGACTGGGCCTCGTTGATCATACTCATTCCCCATTAAGCGGCAGCTGTCACGGGCACTTACCTAGTAAACAGATGTCGGCCACAATCATCACGCACTTTGCTCTGTAGTTTTATTGGCCTCACGTTTGAGATGAGGTAATCGAAGCTGGGGAGTTTGCTGCATGCCCGTGATTACCTTGGAAATACCCCCACTGGTCTTTCAACCTAGACTGGTGTGGCTGTCATGTCCCAGCCCTGTGAATGGCATCGTGTAGCTTCTCCCAAGTGGCCCAAATGACTGACATTGATTTTCTTAATTCGTAGGAAATGGTATGTGACAATAAGAGAAAAAGGTTGTAAGAAACTGTTTGGAAAACTAGAACAAAATCCAATTCTTCCCCAGCTGGGGGAGCGTACCCTGTGTCACTCACCCCCCTCACTGCCTGGCACCTCCTCCCTGCCGACCCCGTGTTCAGAAGCCACTCTGAGCCTTTGAAGAACATTTTGTCTCATGACACTGTTGACTAGGACCTGCGAACTCTCTGTCCCTGGTTAACTCTCTCTTCAAAGCCATTTAAATTTTATGCAGGCTCCTCCGCTCAGATGTAAGAATAGCCTCTTTAAACATCTTGATGCAGCTCCTTAATGAAGATCTTTCGAAGGAAACATAGCCAAAACCTGGAATGTATGCACATAGTGACTGTAAACCCAGCACTTTGTGAAGATCAGAATCAGAGGGGTGGGAGACTCAGGAAAGGCTTTTTTAAGGTAGCAAGGGGAAAGTGAAAGGACGCAGGCTGTGTGAGACTGAAACATCTCGGTCCCAGCCAGCAAGGCACCTGCGTTCAGGATGGTGTGTGGTGAGAGCAAAGTTCTCACAAAGAAAGAAGTGGTGGGATGGGATGGAGGACAGTTAGGTTCTTTACTGTGGAAGGAAAACGTGGGCTGAACATTTCCTGGTTGAACAAGAGGACTGTGACCTGATGTGCTTGTATTTTGCAGAGAAGGGTTTTGTGGGGTCAGCCTAGGGAGAATGTTCTCTGGCTGGGAAGTCGTCACAACAGGGAACCACAGAGAACTGGGCAGACCCCAGGGCCCCTGCTGGGCGAGGGGCTGCCCTCCAATTCAAGCCCTTGGGGCTGTTCTGTCCCTTAGCTGGGTCCTCAGAGCTCCCTTCACTGGGGACTCAGAGCACCCTTCACTGGGGACTCAGAGCTCCCTTCACTGGGGACTGAGAGCTCCCTTCAAAACCCAGTCACGTTGATACAAGAAAAAACACTTGGGGCATGAGAAGGGCTGTGTCTCAGGCTTTGGTTGAGCCCCTGGGATGTGCCCCGCCACATGTTGTTCCTTGGCTTCATGCAGGAAAGTATTCAAGAGCAAGCAAGCCACTGTTGAGTAAAGGTAGATTTATTCAGAGAGATGCATTGAAAGGCAAGAGAAAGGCCACGAGGTGTGGGGTAGGGTGCTCAGATTAAAAGTAGGTACACACCCCACAGACAGAGTGTGGGCCTTCTCCGAAGAGGGAGAGAGAGGGGTGACCGCGAGGCGGCGCTGTGCTGCTGGTTTTCATGGGCTTGGTGGCTTCATATACTAATAAGTAGAAGGACCAGCCTAAGGGCAAGGGGATGGAATTCCCAGGGAGTTGGCCATTTCCCACCCTTTGTCCTTTTGTGGCTAGAATTGGGACTGCCAAGGTGCCTGGGCGCGTGTTATTCACCATGGTACTATTACAGTGGGTGTATAATGAAGCTCAAGATCTGCTAGAAGTTTAATCTCTTCTTCCTGAGCCTCAAGGCCTATTGGGGGTTGAATCCTTCACCATTTTGGTGTTAATTGCTGTGGCCTTCCTTGAATGGCTGTGCTCTGACCCCTTCCATCCTGTCTCACTGTGATGACACAGAGAGAGCAAAGGCGGGGCCCTATCTCTGCTCCTGCATTTAACAGGGGAGCGGTGGGGTGGGCTGAGGATGACTCTGAGTGGTGAGAAGGATGTTTCAGATTTTCGCACATGGGACATTGGGACCTGCCAGCAGCCACCGCAGATTTATCTCACGGGCATTATCGCTTGTGTCACTCATCTTTTTCTATGTTCCTTTTTTTTTTTTTAAGTATTTAATCTAAATTTAATATCAGGTTTTTTAGGAAAGAAATTCCTGTTTTTCTCTTCTTTGGGGCTCTTTTTGGGGGCTAGGTAATTATGTGTATTTATCTGTTAGTGGAGACCCTGGGGCTTGAACCCAGGACCCCGTGCATGCTAAGCACACGCTCTACCACTGAGCTCTACCACCTGCCCCGTCATCTTTTTCTTTTTGCTTTACCTGCCAAGAATCTTACAGCTGAATTTCTAGTCGGCCTTTAACACTTACCCTGACTTCATGGCATCCATTTTTATGACTTTACCTCTCCCTGGTTTCATTTAAGTATTGAATCTCCATTTTCTCTTCACTATCACTTTTGTCTTTTTGTTGTTATGGTTGTTAAGCTGTGTTTTAAAAATTGTTTAATTTCCCTTTTAGCAGGAGGCTGAAATTAAATATATATGTAAAACAACTTATCACACTTAAATGCTTTTATACATTCTAAGCTGTTTAGTAGTTACTTAAAAACTGAATTGAATATTAAAGTGATAAGATTTTTAAATTATTTTTAACTTTTTATAAAGGTATAGCTGATTTACAATATGATATAAGTTTCAGGTGTACAATAGATGTTCCATTTATAGTTATTTTAAAACATTGGCTGCATTCCCTGTGTTGTAAGAAACATCCCTCTAGCGTGTTTACGTTACATGTAGCAGTTTGTATAAGAAAGTTGGGTAATGCAGAGTCAGGGGTGTGGTTGTGTCTGAGCCAGGTTCACGGTCACCCTGCCTGTCAGAGCCCAGGCCCTCACTCCTTTCTGCAGGGGAGTGAGTGGAGGCAGCTCTCATCAGCGCTGGCACCACCCTCTGAGTGGCAGTGACAGCAGTGACTGTGGACATGCAAAGTGTTGTTCCAGGAGCTTTACAAGCATTTCTTCATTTAATATTTAAAGCCCTCCTGTGAGGAATCGTTTTATGTTTTTAATGAATAATACACTTTATTTTTATTTTGATAGACTTCAAACTTCCGGAAAATTTACAGGAGTATTACAATGAACACTTAGACACACTTCACCTAAAAGGGCAGTATTTGTCCTTTTGTGTCTGGTTTATTTAAGCATACTGTTTCAAGGTTCATCCATGTAATAGCGTGAAACAGTAATTTATTCTTTTGGTTTAATAGTACCTTTTATTTTTTTTTTTTGTTTTCGGTCTATTTTAAAATAATTTCATTGAAGTCTACTCAGTTTATAATGTTGCGTCAGTTTCTTGTTTACAGCACAACACTTCAGTTATATAGGAACATACCTGTATTCATTTTCATATTCTTTTTCAACATAAGTTACTGTAAGATATTAAATATATTTCCCTGTACTCTACAGTATAAACTTGCTGTTTATTCTATACATAGTCAGTATCTGCAAATCTTGAACTCCCAATATATCCGTTCCCACACCCTCTCCCCTCTGGTAACCATAGTTTGCTTCCTATGTCTCTGTGCCTGTTTCTGTTCTGTAGATAAGTTTGTCTTTATTTGTTTTGTTTTGTTTGTTTTGTTTTAGATTCCACATATGAGCGATCTCATATGGTATTTTTCTTTCTCTTTCTGGCTTACATCTCTTAGAATGACATTCTCCAGATCCATTCATGTTGCTGCAAATGGCATTATTTTATTATCTTTTATGGCTGAGTAGTAGTCTATGGTATAAATATACTACAACCTCTTTATCCAGTCATCTGTCAGTGGACATTTAAGTTGTTTCCATGTCTTGGCTATTGTAAATAGTGCTGCTGTGAACATTGGGGTTCAGGTGTCTTTTTGAATTAGGGTTCCTTCTGGGTATATGCCCAGGAGTGGGATTGCTGAGTCATATGGGAAGTCAATTTTTTGTCTTTTGGGGAATCTCCATACTCTTTTCCACAATGGCTCCACCAAACTGCATTCCCAGCACAGTGGAGGAGGGTTCCATTTTCTCCACAGCCTCTCCAGGATTTATTGTTTGTGAACTTTTGAACGATGGCTATTCTCACTGGTGTGAGGTGATACTTGATTGTAGTTTTGATTTGCACTTCTCTGATAATGATATTGAGCATTTTTTCATGTGCCTTTTGGCCATTTGTAGGTTTTCATTAGAGAAATGTTTGTTTACGTCTTCTGCCCACTTTTGGATTGAATTGTTTGTTTTTCTTTCTTATCAAGTGTAAAAGCTGTTTATGAATTCTGGGAATTAAGCCCTTGTCAGTCTCATTTATTGCAAATATTTTCTCCCATTCCATAAGTTGTCTTTTTGTTTTGCTTATTGTTTCCTTTGCTGTGCAAAAGCTTGTAAGTTTAATTAGATCCCATTTGTATATTTTTGCTTGTATTTCTATTGCTTGAGTAGACTGTTCTAGGAGAACATTGCTGAGATGTATGTCAGATGTTTTGCCTATGATTTCTTCTAACTGGTTTATAGTGTCTTGTCTACATGTTTAAGTCTTTAAGCCATTTTGAATTTATTTTTGTCTATGCTGTGAGGGAGTAGCCTAACTTCATTGATTTACATGCAGCTGTCCAGTGTTCCCTACACCATTTGCTGAAGAGGCTGCCTTTACTCCATTGTATGTTTTCACCTCCTTTGTCAAAGTTTCAATGACCAAAGGTTTTTGGGACTATTCCTGATAATTTTGTTTATCCATTCATTGATGGATGGATATTGTTTATAACTTTTGGCTACTCCGAATGATACTGCTATTAAAATTGATGTGCAAATTTTGGTGAGAATATGTTCTCATTCTGTTGGCTGTACAGTTGGCCCACCATATCTGTAGTTTCCACTTCATGGATCCAGATGGCTGATTGTAAAGGGACTCGAACATCCTTGGATTATGTAATCCAGGGTGGGCGTTTCCTGAAACCAACCCCCTGAGTATACTGAGGGATGACACTATATGTAAGAGAAGAATTGCTGAACCATATGATAACTCTAACCTTTTGAGGAAACACCAGACTTTTCCAAAGAATCGGCACCATTGCCCCTTTCCAACGGCTGCGTATTGAGCGTTCCCATTTCTCTGCCTCCTGACCGACACTTGTTATTGTCCATGTTTTGATTATAACCATCCTATTGGGTGTAAAATGAGATCTCATTTTGATTTTGATTTGGCTAGTGATGCTGAGCATCTTTTCATATGCTTATTGGCCAATTGTGTATCTATTTAAATCCTAGGCAAGTTTAAAAATTGGGTCGAATACCTTTGCATTGGTCAGATGTAAGCATTTGTTTTATATCCTGGATACTAGTCTGTTATTAGATATAAGCTTTGCAAAATTTTTCTCCTCTTCCTCAGATTGTCGTTTCACTTTACTTTTTTTAAACATTAAAACAATTTCTTTATAGGGGAGGTAATTAGGTTTGTGTTTTTGTTTGTTTGTTTGTTTGTTTGTTTATTTATTTTGCCAAGCACTCACTCTATCACTTGAGCTACCCACTTCCCCTTTCATTTCACTTTCTTGATGATATCCTTTGTAACAAATGGTTTTAAGTTTGATGAAGTCCAGTTTACCTTTTTTTTTTTTTTTATCACTTGTGCTCTTGGTATTGTATCTAGGAAAGCATAGTCTATCCTAGGACCACAAAGATTTATACTATGTATTCTTTTAGAAAGCTTATAAGTTAATTTTTACGTTTCTGTCTGTGATCCATTTTGAATTAATTTTTATTTGTTATATATAATAGGAGCGTCCAGATTCCAGATTCATTCTTTTGCCTGCAGATACCCAGGTGTGTCTGCACCATATGTTGAATAGACTATTCTTTCAATGGAGTGTTGCTGGCACCCTTGTGGAAAACTGACCTTAAATGTAAGTTTCCCCCCCCTGGATTTTTTATTGTGTCTCATAGATTTATGTATCCAAACTTATGCCAGTACCATAATGACTTGAGTACCTTAGATTTGTAGTAAAGTTTAAACTGAGTCCTCCAACTTTGCTCTTCTTTTCCAAGAATGTTTTGGCTGACCTGTGTCCCTTGTATTTCCATATGAAATTTGGGATCAGTTTTTCAATTTTTGCAAAGAAGTCAGCTGGAATTCTGATAGGGATTCCATTGAATTTGTAGATCACTTTGGGGAGTCTTAACATTTTTAACAATATTGTCTACCATTCCATGAACATGGGATGTCTTCCATATATGTAGATCTTTTAAATTATTTTTGGTGATACTTCAAATTGTTCAATGTACAAATCTTGTAAATTTTTGTTAAATGTATCTCTCATTTTATTTTTAATGCTGTTGTAAATGGAAAGGCTGAGCTTCTTAAGGGTGGTACTCTATATCAATTTGTTTATTTCTAGGATTCCTACACAGCAAATACACTAGGTTTATATTTGCCACATAAATCTATCCACAACTCTTCCCTCCTGCGTGTTATAAGAAACCAAGACCCAGGTTAAGCTACCTGAACACCTATGTGGAAGTGAGAAATGAGACCCTTGGGTGGGGCACAGGGCAGATGATACTGAGAGCTTATTCAGGATGGCACTATCTTAATTTCTTTTAAACAACCCTTTCAGTGTATTTAGTCAGATACATTAAGAACATGCCCTTTTGATGTGCAGAGGAGCTAAGACTATCATTTTCAAACAATTTCTAGTGAGAGCGTTGTACTTGAAAACTAATTTGCATCAATCTTTGAAGATTTATGTTTCAGGAGCTTTGACTAAAGAACAACTGTCTTTATTCAATAACGACAACTAAATGCTCAAACAACATGTAACAGTTTGAGCAAACTGCCCCCACCACGTTGTGCTGGTTGGCTGTAGCTGTAACTGGAGTCAGCGCTTACCTCTCCCAGGACGCTTGTGCTGATCTGCTCAAAGGGGTTCGTCCAACAGTTTGTCTGTAGTCTGTTGGACAAAGCCATAAAACATTGATTTAAGTTTGCTGGAATGGAATCTATTCTTATTAATATTAAGTAAGCACATATTGAGTGCTTACTGTATGTTGGGAAATGTCCCTCAGACTCACATGAATATTATTTCTCTTAACCCTCACATATTTCCTTGTTATTCACACTTTACAGATACAGAGACTGAGGATTAGGTCTTCTCTCTTTTGGGGGGAGCTCATTATCAATGACTGGAAGTTGGAAGGAAAAAGATATTGGTTCATCCTGGGAAAACATTTTTCTAAGAGTCAGCATTGAAGAGGGTGACCACTGAAGAGGGTGACCACTGAAGAGGGTGATCATTGTTCGAGTGAGACGAGCCCCGGGTTGTATGGAGTCAGCATCCTTGTCCTGGACACGGCACGTGTAGAGCTGCGTGGTGGTGAGGCGGCGCGGCCACTCAGGGAACGCGGATGCTGGCCATTGGTCTGTGCTCAGGCCCGGCGGGGCTTTCTCCTAAGGGCAGTGGACCGTCATTGACATTTAAAGTAGGGGAGTGGGGTGCTCTCGTAGATCACTTTTGTGCTTGTAGAATGCTTGTAAACATTTAGTAGGCTCGGCAGGAGGTGATGTGATGAGTCAGAGTAGGGTGGCTGCGAGGTGTAGCAGTGTTCAATTTTCAAGTGGTTTTCAGTCCCAGGTTTGTGGCTCAGTAGCCTTGTCACTTTGGACGACGCACTCAAGGAAGTGAAACAATTTATCTAATCAATTGAAGCAGTGGTGTACCCACTTCCCAGGTCTGTTGTGGGGATCCAGTGTGATAACATGTGTACAGTGTGCAGCGTGGTCCCCAGCGCAGAGTCAGTGCTTAGTGAGTGCCAGTGAGTACCTGGTAGGACAGGTGTGGGTGGTGGGACTCGGTGACTGAGGAAATCTGAGCCCTGAAGGAGGGGTGCAGGCACATCTATGAGTGATGGGCCTGAGGTGGGAGAGGCAGGGAGACCTTGCCCCCCGACAAGGGGCCCTGGGCAGGACGGCTATTGGAGGAGCACCGTAAAGTCAGCTCTGTGCAGGTGGAGTTGGAGGTGCCCTTGAGACATCTAAGTGCAATGTCACGAGCTCGCAGAGGAGGTCTGGACCCGGGCTGTGCATTTTCCTATAATCTCGATCCCTGAGGATGCCGAGGTATTGATCCCTGAACGTGAAGACGTACTTTACAGGACAAGTGAATAGTAGTATCATCTCTGTCATCAGAGCTCACGTCTCTTTATTCATCACTCACTTTGCTAATTGGGTACTTACAGAGCTCACTTCACCGTCCTCCCCTGGGCTCAGGCTCCACAGTAAAGAGCTGGTGAGCCTCCCTCTTTTCCAGAAGAAGACACATTTATCTGGTAGCCTTCTATACCTCGCCAGACTTAGAATTTTAGTTTGTTGTTTTAATTCTATTTTCTGTTGGCCATCTCCTGACAGGAGAGAAGTTTTACCTCATGGTCATGTTTCAATTAGCTGTTACTGAGAATTGCTGATCTGACCCATAGTGTATGTATTCTATTAACTTTGTAGAGTTCTTATCATTTTTCTGTCTTTGCCCTTTAATTCTGTTTGCCCCTTCAAGATTCTATCCTATTTGGGGCCTTTATTTTTTTTAATTAAAAAAGTCTGTTAGCAGTTAAGAAAACAAAAGAAAAGAAAAAATGTACAGGATGCCTAAATTTAGAAAATACCTAGTGTGTTTTCTGTCTCGGCAATGGAGGGTTCTAGAAACTCGTGAAAACCTTCACTACACAAGTTCCTAAAAATGCTGATTAAGAAGTAAAACCTTCCTTCCTCATCTTTCAAGCTGCAAAGTTAATTGTCAAGAAAGTGAGGGGAACTCCTCAGAAGCCAAGACAAACCAGAAAGCAGGGATTCTGGGAGGTAAGGGAGCCTTAGAAGCCCTGGGGGGCCGGTTGGCTCCTGAGCTGAATTTCAGTTGCCCTGACAGGAGGGCAGGAGGTGAGCCCCAGGCCTCTCACACTGGGAGTTGGATGGCTGATCCTATGTAAGGCCAAGCACATCCTGAGAAGCCTGCTTTACTAAAGGGTGAATTAGAAAAAAAGAGAAAAACAAAACATTCCTCAAGGCAAGAAAGAAAGGAAAGTGAATTTTGTTGGAAGAGGGGAAAAATAACAAATCCAAAATAAGGATATAGTTTAAAGCTGTTCTGGCATGAGAGTGACCACAAACTCCTGGCAGAAAATCACAGCTCCTCCCGGAATGAGAAGTTGTGTTTTGAATGAATCAGTGGACAGCCATTCCGAAAAAGGCCTCCAGAGTCTTCTGGATCAAGATACTGGACCCAAACACCTCTCTTCCAAGGTCTCATTTAAATAACCAGAAAGGTTTTAAAGGATAGAAGCCATAATCATAGTTCTATTTATTGTCATTACTATTTGCTAGGAATTCAGAGGTGACTATGGAGTTGTCTCCTCTTTTATGGACCTTACTTTCTGTTTGACATAGTTGGGGAGCTGGGTAGAGGGAGGTGTTAGTCTGTTGCAATTAGCCAGGAGAGGAGATTAAGAAAGCAGTGAAGGGTGGGTGACATTTTTTGCTGAGGACAGTCCTGTTCAGTTGGCTTTTAATTGCAGGCTCGATGAGTTGTCACTGGAGAAAATTGATCTTACGGAAGATGGACTTAACTCAGGCCTCTTCAGAATGGACAAGTGAACCTGGAAAAAGACAGTCAAATCTGTGCAGACATTAAAGTCCACGTGAACGTGCTGTATCCCTGAGCCAAAGATAGGGCAAGTAGGCAGCCCTTCTTGAGGACAGAGGAGTGTTTTTTAAGGTTCTCCAAGAATGAATCCCAGGGAACCGAGATGGCCAGTTGTCAAACTATGACTTTGCTCTTTGGACGGTGTACCCACCAAGGGTATTGGCCGTTTATAGGTTTTCATTTCTCTTTAATACATGTCAGGTGATGATGACGTGGGCACAAGCGTTTGACACCTTGTCGAGGTGACTTTGGGTACCTGCCTAGAAGCGCGTGCACAGCTGCGGCTGCGTCGTACATCTTGCCGCCCATCCCGTTCCCCGGCTCCGTGATCACGGCAGAGTGGCTCCTTGTTGACCTGCCCGTCTTCTCTGTGACATTGTAACCCAAAAAAAGACTGGAGCGTAATAGCTTGGCTTTGTTCTTGTCCATCCTTCTCTTCGAATTATGATAACTGATAGTGGACCCAGTTATGTTAGCAGAAGTTCTACAAGTAGGGCTCTCAGTACAAACCTTGTAATCCCCGCTTTGTGATCTAGAGAAGCAAGTTACATTCTTCCCAAATTGTTTTGATGCACTTATGTGGGAAATTGGTGTAAGTTTGAATATGTATTTCCTCTCTGAATCATCATGGCTAGAGATGAATGTGGGTAGACATGGAATGTGTTTTCTGTGTTTGAACTCTATGGTCCCCTAAATTCTCCCCAGCTTTTTAAAGTCATCACTGGAGTGCTACCTCCAGAGTGTCCCAAAGCATCCACCACTGCCTCTTCTTCAGACACTGTGAGTTTCCAAGTTGGAGAAGGCTGCTGGCTGGTGAGGCATTCTCTGGCACATCTCTGGCTGGCTGATGTGGGCTTAGCACCCAAGACTTGGCAGACAGTAACTAACCACGATCACGTCCATTTCTGGAACACTCATGGAGGATCTTAGACCTATGCTAGTGGCATACGTTATTTCATATAGTTTTCCCAAGAATCATAATTAGATTTTATCCCCTGTATTAATAAGGAAACTGTCAAAGCGAGTGACGTGCAGACTTTGGACTGGAACACGGGTCTTCCTGATCCCTGTCTCTGTTCCCTCCCCGGCCTATCCTTCCAGATGGCCAGGAGACTCTTCCTCTGTCTTGAGTTTCCTGCTGATGTTACCACTCTCTTTGTTTCTAGGAGAGGAAAACAAGTCTAAACTTACTTTCCAGTTGGAAATGGAATGGAGAGTTAACGTTGGAAGCCGGGAGAGTCTGTCCTGTGATGAAGTGGTCTCCGAGCCACTTCCACTGGGACGTCACGTCACTGTCTGGGCCCCTTGCTCAGCCTGTGCACAGGTGACAGCGCAGATGTGCCGAGCAGTCCTCCCGGACAGGGCAGTGGGTTGGAAATGAGTTTGGGGATTTGGTTTCATTTCATAGGTTCCTGAGGGTCTTGGCCTGGCACTTCGAGTGGGACCATTCCCTGTCCCACAGGCTTGTGCTCTGGGCCCGTGCAGACCTGACGTGGCCTCAGCCTGAGGCTCAGGACCCGTGGTGAAGCGGAGCATCTTAGTCCAGGGTCTGCTGGAGGCTCTGACACTTGTGGGCCGCGGGACTTTGTCCAGGATGATAATAATTCCTCCCCGAGTTTCAGGTGTCCTTGCCTGTGAGCCGGGGTAGTAATCGTTTCTGAGATGATTGTAATGATTCAGTAAGGGGCGCAGCGTGTGCTGGCAGGTAGCTGCTGCTTAAGGAGCAGAAGTCGCAGTCACTCTGTCAGCCTCTCACTGTGTGCTCTGTGCTTTGAGAAGTTGTGTGTTTGGTGAAAGTCCCGCCCAAAGCCTAGGGTCTAGATGAACTGTTGTTCCTTTAGTTTCCCTTCCTTTTGCTCCTTCCCTTCTCTGCGTCTCATGTGTAGGTAGCAGATTCCTCTGTTTCAGGGAATACATGTCTTTCTAGTAAAAGGACAGGCTGAACGCGGAGAGGTGGGGCCCGGAGGGGGTCTGGAGCGTCTGCACAGCGCTGCTTCCCTGCGTTTCTGCATCCGGTCCTGTCAGTGTACAAAGTCAGCCTTCCTCTTCCTTCCTGTGTCATCGGGTCTCTGTTTTATGGGAAAACCTTTTTTACGTGTCTTTTTTCACTTACATGTTTCGTTCAGATGCTTGTTGCTTTTCTCCCTGTGCTTCAGCGTTCCGAGGAGAGAATTCAGAAGTGCAGCATCCTCTCTGAGCTCTATGAGTTGATCGGCTTCCAATGCAATTCCGCCTTCTTCAAGCGGGTGGCCCCCGTGCAGCGCGTGGCCCCCGGCATCCCGGAGCCTGGCTGGAAGGCCTGCTACCGACTCCTCCTACAGACGCTTCCTGGTTACAGTCTGTCGCTGGACCTGCAGGACTTCAGCAAAGGTGTTGGAACTAAAACATTGCTTCAGTCCCATTAACCACGCCTGGTTTGGGCCCTACTGTCCTGTCTCATCAGGGTGAATTCTGATTCGTGTAGAACAGGGCTCAGCAGACTTTTTTCTGTCAAGGGCTTGGGAGTGAATATTTCAGGGTCTGCAAGCCTCCTGATCTCTGGTGCAGCTGCTCAGCTCTGCTGTTCAGACGCCAGAGCAGCCGGACAATCCACACACCCACAAAGCTTTATTAACAGCGGTGGCTGGGGCTGGATTGGGGGTGTGAACTGCAGTTTGTCCCCACAGCCTCCTCACTATTGACGCCTGCACCAGAGCGTGCACTTGCGACAATGGGTGAACCTACACTGACACGTCATCATCACCCAGATCCCATGCCTGACACTAGGGTTTACACTTGGTGGTGTGCACTCTGTGGGTTTGGACAGATGTACAATGACATGTATCCACCGTCACAGCATCATACAGAGTAGTCTGTCTCAGTGACCCTAAAAATGCTCCATGCTGCACCTCATTCATTGCTCCATCCCCTCTAGCCTCTGACAGCCACTGATCTTTTAGTCTCTGTGCTTTTGCCTTTCCCAGAACACCATACAGTTGGAATCAGACAGTTGCAGAACCTTCCCAGATTGGCTTCTTTCACTTAATAATATGTATTTAAGGTTCCTCCATGTCTTTCCATGCCTTGATAACTCATTTCATTTTAACACCAAATAATAGTCCATTTTCTGGCTGGACCACAGTTTATTTATCCATTCACCTACTGAAGAACAGCTTAGTTGCTTCTGAGCTCTGGTGATTATGAATAAAGCTGCTATTAACATCTGTATGCAGATTTGTGTGTGGACATAAGTTTCCATTTTGTCGAGTAAACACCAAGGGGCACAGTTGCCGGATCATATGGTAGGAGTACGTTTAGTTTTGTAAAAAATTGCCAGACCGTCTTCCAAAGTATCTGGGCCATTTAACATTCCCACCAGCAATGCATGGGAATTCCTGTCGCTCCACGTCCTCACCAGCATTCGGTGCTGTCAGTGTTCTGCGTTTTGGCAGTTCTGACAGGTGTGCAGTGGTACCTCGCTGTTTCAGTCTGCAGCCCCTTGATGACAGATGCTGTGGGGCATGTTTCCATAGACTTCTTTGGCATCTAGGTTTCTTCTATGATGAGGTGTGTGTTCAGGCATTTTGCTCATTTTTTAATCAGGTTATTCATTCTTCTTGTTGAGTTTAAAGAGATTTGGGTATATTCTGGATATCAGCCCTTTATCAGTGTGTCCCTGCCCTTCACCTGCAGCACCAGAGTTGTCCTTTGGGTCTCAGTGGAGTGTCAGCTCTTCAAAGATGTTCCCTGTCTTCCCTCAGCCTAAATACAGTCCTTGTATTTTTCACTTTCATTGACTCATTTTGTTCTTTTTAAATAGCATTTCCCGTAATTTGTAAGTACATTAAAAGAAACGGTAATGATTGAACACTGCCTCCCCGACCAGGCGGTGTGCCCTGTGAGAGCAGAGACCCTGTCCCCACTCACCATGTCCCATGACAGCACATGGCAGATGTGCATGTAAATGTTTGTAACTTGGGGCCAAACCTGATGAGCAGCTATGACGACATGTGTTGGCTAATATTTATTGAATAGAGTTTGTTTCTTGATCTTAATTATTAAATCACATGAATGAAACATGTTTCTTTTGGAAAATAAAACAACAAAGCACACCTCCATGTGATTGGTACTTTCTACTTAGCCTTCTGACCCAGGAGGGGTTGTTCACCATCATTTTGTGGAGGAGGTTGGGGAGGTAAAGTAGGAGAGTGAGATCAAATAAAGTAAAAATGATAACTATCAGCTGGCTTTATTTTCACTAAGACATAAAAGTTACTTTAAACCCTATCTCAGCTGCTGTTCTGTTGTTTTAAACACTTCTCATAGAATTAAATGGAAGCCCACTAAACCCTGAAAGGGAAATTGTGTTCTCAGGATCTGAAAAGTGTTTATGTCTATTTCTTGAGATGCACCTTTTCCCTGCTGGTTACAGAAAGTCGAGGCGGGAACACAGCCGTGCGCTGTGTGTGTCTGCCGGCTTCACGGGCTGCTCACAGTCATTTTCATTTTCTTGTGTTGCAGTGTATGAAGGTTTTCCATCAGACCGTTTGTTCAGCCCTTTCCTGAATGAGGGATTGAATTTTCCACAGGAAATCTTATGAAAGAGAGTGACAAGGCACATGGGTTTCCCAAAAAGCAATAGTTGATGTAATAAACTCTCACACTGGTGAACTTTTTGAATACAAACGGGTTGAAAATTTTATCACTAGGTCATATGCCACAAATCTGTCTTAAGAATAAAAAGATTCAGGTTTTATAGAAGAAGCAGTTTGAATCAAGTAGAAATTATAATTTGTACACTATTTGGTGTTAGAACCTATAATCAGTCTTATCATAATTGCCTGTGGTAGGAACTGGATCATTATTTATTTATTTAAAAAAAATCCACTAGGTGCTATTTGCCCCATTCTTGATGCGGCAGTGCTGAGGTTAGTTAAGTTGGGCCATTTAGAATTCTTTGCTACGTTTTCGGGACATTGATTTCAGCCTCTTTATCTTTTTTAGAATCTCTTATTTTGTGTCTGCCTTTGGTCTTTTGACAACGTGGAAACACTGCAGGGATCTGTCTGTCCCTTTTTTCCTGTCTTTGTGGGAAAAGATTTCTATAAGGCAGACTATTAGGACATTAAGGATTTTATGTGGGGTAAGTTTGGTCAGCTCTAAGGGTTATAATTAATATGTATTAATACTTGCTATTCAGCTAATGTTAGTAAAATTATAAAATAACTTAAGTATACATCAATAAGTATAGTACAAATGTTCAATATCACTAATTATCAGAGAAATGCAAATCAAAACTACAATGAGGTATCACCTCACACCAGTCAGAATGGCCGTCATTCAAAAATCCAAAAATGACAAATGCTGGAGAGGCTGTGGAGAAAGGGGAACCCTCCTACACTGCTGGTGGGAATGCAGGTTGGTGCAGCCACTGTGGAAACCAGTGTGGAGTTTCCTCAGAAGGCTAGGAATAGACTTACCATATGACCCAGGAATCCCACTCCTGGGCTTGTATCCAGAAGGAAATCTACTTCAGGATGACACCTGCACCCCAATGTTCATAGCAGCACTATTTACAATAGCCAAAACATGGAAACAGCCTAAATGTCCATCAATAGGTGACTGGATAAAGAAGATGTGGTTTATTTATACAATGGAATACTACTCAGCCATAAAAACCGACAACATAACGCCATTTGCAGCAACATGGATGCTCCTAGAGAATGTCATTCTAAGTGAAGTAAGCCAGAAAGAGAAAGAAAAATACCATATGAGATCACTCCTATGTGGAATCTAAAGACTCATGGACAGAGAATACAGACTTGTGGTTACCAGGGGGGTAGAGGGTGGGAAGGGATAGATTGGGATTTCAAAATTGTAGAATAGATAAACAAGATTACACTGTATAGCACAGGGAAATATACACAAAATGTTATGATAAATCACAGAGAAAAAAATGTGACAATGAGTGTGTATATGTCCATGAATGACTGAAAAATTGTGCTGAACACTGGAATTTGACACAACATTGTAAAATGATTATAAATCAATAAAAAATGTTAAAAAAAATAAGTATAGTACAATAAGCCCGTCACCCAGATTAAGGAATACACAAACTTCCATATTTCCTTTATTCAGACCTTTGTTCTTTGCCTTGTCCTTTGTTGAAGTATTTGACAGCAAATCCCAGGAAGACATGTCATTTTATCCTATGTACTCAAGTAGGCATGTCTGAAAAATGAGGGTCTTTCCTTTGATCAGGTTTTTCCATTTGACCCATGTGCTCGTTAAGTACCAGCTGTATCAGGCTTCTCACTAGGCATTAGGGATTCTTGGGGCAATGAGACAGTCCTGGCCCCAAGGAAGTTAAGGGCTGATGGAAGAAACCAACACAGGAGCTTAGGTGCCTCACCGAAGGTCCCTGCGGGATGACACCAATTGGACAAAATTTGTGCACAATACAGTGGGATTCACAGAAGGGACTGGTCTGACTTGTAGGGCAGGCAGTGAGAGAGGCGGTCAGCAAGGCTACAATAGGAGGATTCGTTTGATCAGAGTCGGAAATCCTTTCCGCCAACCTTCCTACCAAGCCCCCAGGGCCCATCACGCACAACCCTGTGCTGTAACTGTTTTTGATTCCTGTTACCACATCTCCTTCAGGAAGGATTTTTAAGGTGGAAAATATTTAAAATCAGTAATTGTTGCCAGAAGGGACATAGAACAAGAAACGTGGAAACAACACAAATGTCCATCAGCACATGACTGGATAAAGACGAGGTGATACATATCTACAATGGAATACTACTCAGCCATAAAAGATGCCATTAGCAGCAACATGGATGGACCTGAAGACTGTCATTCTACGTGAAGTGGGGTGGAAAGAGAAAGAAAAATGCCATATGACTTCATTTATGAGGAATCTAAAATTAATAGCAATAATAATAAGACCACCAGTGAACTAATTATTATTTTGATTTCTTGAATATGTGTAAGCACATCTGACTGTCCTTTGTGATTGGATTACCATATTCTGTTTATTATTCTTTTGTAGTTGGCTTTATTCCTCTGGTAACTATGTAAGTTTAAAAATCTAAAGCTATAATCTGTTCTTAGAAACAATAATTAGTACATATATGTTAACTAAAAAGTTGCAGTGTACTCTATACATGTATTTACATGCTATATGTGTATGTGGAGTTGAACTGTAATAATTCTACCTAATAATACTGAAAAAGGAAAAAAATAATTTATTAAAAAAAACCCTCTTTAAATATTAAAACGTTCAGGTCTGAGATTCTGTGAAAGATAACATGGAAGAAGGTTTTTAAGTTTTTCTCCTTGCGCCTCAGTGAGCAGCCTGGGCTGCAGAGCTTGGCCGCCACAGGCACCCAGAACTTGCCGGCTTGCTCCTCACTTCTTGGGAGGAAGGTTAGCTGCTTCAGGAATATTTATGCTCTTAGAAGTTGCTGAAAACTCCACAGAGCTCCTGTTTACATAGAGTGTATCTGTCAATATGCCCCATTTTAGAAATTAGAGCAGAAAATTTTAAACCCAAGAACTGACAAGCACACGCTGTCCCAGCACGTGGTCAAAGCAGTGCTGCCACGCTGGCTTGTGTTGGTTCTAGAAAAAATGCACCGTACACTCAAGAATCAGGGTGAACCCACAGATCTCATCTCAGCAATGCTATGAAGAGGTGGGACACAAAGCCCCTAAAACAGTGCTGAAGTCCCCAGATGTCCCAGAACACACAGAGCCATGAGACCAAGAATCCAGTGTCTCGTGGATCATCAGCCGAGGAGACCACGTCCTGGGTCAGGAGAAGCAAAAGTAGGGATACCAGGCACACAGTCCTATTGACAGCAAAGCTTTAAAGGTGTTGAATTGACTAAAAGTTTGGCAAAATTTGCATTGAGAATACTACATTTCCTCTCCTGGAGACGTTAGAAGGATAACACTGATTAACAGAGGATGATTGTAATGGATTAATTATGATACTGATGACGTGGGCTGCTCACACTAACCCTGCACTCGGTGTAGAATAAGCCTTTTATGTACACACTTCATTAGGTCTCCACACCCTTGCAAGGTGGCATTAAGCACTCATACAACTATGAACTCAGTGACTATAGAACAGTCACAAGGCTTCCTCTCCAGCATGAGGTAGCAAAACCAGCAATGATTTTCAATGACAAAAGCCAAAATCATATATATTTGGGAAAGAAAGCAAATGAAACACTGAAGAAAAATAAACCAATAGAGCAGATGGAATGGAAACTTTTATTGAAGAAACCAATGATTGATTCAATTAAAACAGCTAATGTCCCTGGTATAATTGAACCATCAATCCAAATTTTTGGAATAGTGGGTTGTGAAATTACTGTCTCATTTAATATTGGAATTCCTTGTTGGACCAATTTGATATGCATCACTCGTGCGATGTTAGCTATTTAGGTAAATAACAATATTCATATTTTTTAAGTTAACAGGAAACATAACACAGGACTCCAGATTTAGGGAGAGAATGCAAACAGCTACTATCATACTCCATCCAGTAAGGACACGTGTCCCTGCGTCACCAAAGCAATGAGAATTTGCACACAGAAAACACAGTTCTCCAGTTGTGACAAATACGAGACCGTGAGCCATGAATTACGAGAACAAGCAACTGTTTAAATGCCATGGGCAAGTTTTTTTTTTTTATCATCTTGAAAACATCACTGATGCTCTAGGTAAGAAAAAGAATTGTTTTACTAACAAATCTAACTGACACAGGGGTTTTTCCAAGTGAGAAGATAATTCCAAAAAGTGCAGTAAAATGAGTTAAGATGATCTGTGCGGTGACGGAGCTGATCTTAGACTGACGAGCATCACGATTCCCGGTTTTACACTTGCTCTCTGCTCGTCACCTCTGACACAAGAACGCATCATATGAATTTTTTTTTCTTTAGGGAAAAAAATGTAAATAAAATCTAACTACGATATGTGGTATGAAAAGTGGTAATGAAGTTGTCTAACATATTAATGCAGCCAGTGTAATGTAGCACTTATTCGGGCACTAGAATTTTTTACATCATGATTTATTTTATATCCTATTTCTATCCTAAAGGAGACACTTAAAGTTTTCTACTTTATTCAACATATCTTGTGGGGGTTGTGATATACACTGGTATGGCCGTTTTCAGATTTAAAACCGCCTCTGTGGTTGTGGTCGGGAAAGGCAAGGCTCCCTCACAGCTGCGACGGAGAAGGAATCCCCGGAGTCGGCCTCCGGGCAGCTTCCGAACAGCATTTGCTTGCACTTGGCACAGGACACCATCAGCAAGTGTAACACTGACAAGGAGTGTTCCCCGAGGACCTGGGAGGTGCGCTAACATTGTGAAGCCAATTGTTTCCCAATTAGGTAAGGCTTGGAAAAACAGTTTATTATAAGTGACTTCCTTTGTATGTGCCTTTTGTCCTGAGAGGTCACTAATTAGCATAGAATATAAAATGCCCCATAATATAAGAATTTAGGTACCCCATTTTTCCATCTACCTGTCTATTTGTTTATCATATTTATACCTAGGTTACACTTTCTATGATGTTCAATTCCGGGCACCAAAAAAGAAAGGTTACAAAATATTTCTTATTAAAAGCGAGGACTTGGTCTAAGGGTTAAAAACCACTACTGCTAACAATAAAAACCAGATAATATTTTTAATCTCAATTGCATCAGATCTTCCCTTAAGTTCACTGTTACAACAGTAACGGAATTTCTCTTCTTCCAAGATTCAGGCCTGATCGCCACCCATCAAGACGTCTGTCTGTGAGTCCCTACTTGTCCTCGAGGCCCCCGAACACACCTTACGGGGTGAACCTTCTTCAGTATCCCTACTGTCGGGGAAACCTGGAAGCCCCAGGCACTGTCCAGGGGTCACACCTACCTGCAAAAATCAGTCATGTGATTGAAACGGGACAACCCAGGTGGTGTGATAGGGCTGAAAGCTCACCAAAAACAGGTTTGGGGGCCTTACCCAAGCCCTCCGGCTCCTCACATGAAGAAGGACAGGGAGGCCCAATTAGCCACGAGAATGGGGGCCTTCATTACTCCATGAATAAAGGATTTGTGCCAGTGCCACCTTTAGACAGGGAACCCCAGAACCCAGACTTGGAAGCACCCTGTCCCCTCCCCTCTGAACAAATATTCTCTCAAGACACATAGTGAGAGATGGGAGCCCCGGTGAGCTCTGGAATAAGATGTAATCTGAAAGACTGCTGGTAACAAATGGTGTGGAGCTCGGGCAGCCCCCAGGGCCACCAGCCCTTCTGGTACCACTGATGCCCACACTTCCATCCACAACAGTTTCTTCAGGACCCTTACGCACACAGAACCATCACACAAAAATGATTTCTTAGACGTATTTTAAGAGAAATAACATTATGAGAATGCCAAATACATGACGAGTCAGAGTCAAGACCCCAGAGTATTTACTGGATGAGATCTCACGTGTGCTCCCCAGTGAGCTTTAAACCGTTAGGACACAGTCATGAACAGTAGGCATTTTCTTTCTTTCCTCCAAGTTGGCTTTACTTGAGAACTCCGTAGACACAGGAAGACTCTGGATCCCACCTCTACTGCTTACACAAAGGGCTCACCATGTGGAGTGGGATCAGCGCTGGTGCGACCGGCTCCAATGTGAGCACCCCCGTGTCCAGCTCCCCGAGGAGCAGAGCTCCCCCCATGGGCACTGCAGTGCCTGTAAGAATCAGGTGTCTGATGAGTGAGCCTGGGGCAGGCAGGACAGGAAGCAAGCACCGCTCCCTCACGCTCTTCAGGTGATCTCTGTGTCATCTTGAATAAATACAGTCAGCATTAAAGATGTTTGACAAGAGGGTAAAAGGTAAGGCCTCCTCAAATCTCCACGCATTCCTTTAGTGGCAGTCCTGGTAGAACACATGGCGACAAGAGATGCTGGCTTTACATGCGCACGTTGGCCTCAGGGCTGCAGGGGAGGCCACGGTGCTGCCTCTGCCCCACCTCCTGCCCTCGTCCCCCAGACCCCACAGGGGCCGCTGACTCGTTTCTCTGACTTTCTCTCCTTGGTTGTGCTGCTCTTCCAGCTTTTAAGAGCTCATAAAAACCTCACCAGAAAATCCTTAACAATGAACCCAAGTCAAATGAAATCAACCTAAGAGACACACTGCCTTCATCATTACTTTATATTTTAGGAAGAAATTCTTGAAGACGACTCCCTGACCTGGAGGGGTGGATGGAGGAGAAAAGAAAACAAGACAAGCATTTTTGGCCCATAAAAATTGAGAGGTAGCCAGACGGTGTCTAGTCTTCATTGCACCTCTCTGCCAGCCCCAATTTCACAAGCCCTCCCCCACTGAACTCATCAGAACTCAACTGAAGGAGACAGCTCTGCAAATTTATTGGAAACCAAAGAAATCACTACAGAAACAGTCTCTCAAACCCAGCGAGAACACTGTAAGCTGTCCAGTGCCAGAATCTGAATACTAAAACATGCAGATCCAAACTCCGACCCCCTCCCTGGTGGGTGTACTTACAGTGGGGGTGTCGCTGTGCACTTTGTCCGCATCCAACATATAAAAATGAAAGGGACTCCAGTTTTCAACATCACAGTCCCTCTGAAACAACTGGTGGTCAATTAGCGTTTGTCGGCAGCCAAAGTCGATTTTCTCCCCTGCACGTGGACGTGAACACACAGAAGTGACTGATGATCCCCGCTGCGAGTGTAGCTAAGTGTTTCTAAGCAAACTGTCTCCATCACCCTCCTGATGATCAGGGGAGTGTGTTAGCCGCAGGGCTCTGCACACTAACGGCCAGGCAAGGAGGGCGCTTCCGTACTTTGGGGAGAAAAAGGCGGGAGCAGCACTCGCTGGAAATAAATTCTAATTAAAGCTCCAGGTGCGGTTCCTGCAGCGGAACCCACGCCAATAGATGAGGCTCCCTCCGAGCTGTCCAGTCATGTGAGCCAGGCTCATTAATATACCTGTGTGTTTGCTTTAGCAAGTGAATCATGTCTGTTTTCTGGAAATTACATGAGGGTGGAAAACCTTCCAAACATGTTCATTTATTTGCTGTGGAATTTGTTTAATCCTCTTAAGAGCATTTACAATGACAACCTTCTTAAATTAGCATCTTTGCCCGAGAGACCTTTCCAGGCACATGCGCCGAAACCTAGGACAACCCAGAAGCAGAATCAAAACCGTTTCAGCTGCACAGCACCGCAGAATGTATCCAGTTTGAGAATCAAGGATTTTTTCTCCACACACTTTTCCTCCTCTGCACAAATTAATCAGCCTCTGCTGCTATTGTATAATGAGTGTCGTATGACTCATCTTCTCTGCCTGTAAAATGGAAATGGGAAATACTTCTACCCAATAAAATGTCATAGAACTAACCCCCAAAATTATATATATTAAAAAAAAAAGCCAGGGCTTTATGCTGTCCAGGGATATGAATCATTTATTTAATGTATCAATTGTTACTAGAATAAATTTTTCAAAATGTAACACCTCCTCAGATAACTTCAACTACTATTCAATAAAAATATCACAGAAAATTTCTGAAAAGAATTTAAAGGAAAATCATTTTTAACTGAATCATGTTCTAGGCACACTGAATAAATTCTCTTTAGAGAATTCCTACTTTTTTTTAAATAAGTGACCTATAAAAATACACCGAACATTAATCAGTAAATCTTCATTCCTCATTTTTAAAATTCTTAAGGCATGCTATTTTTCTTAAATCAAATGAGGAGGCATTCGCAAGCCAATGGACAACGGAATTACCTACGAGGACATTATAAAGCAGCAAGAGCAACTAGCAATTTGCCAAGCATTCTGCCTGAGAGCCACTCGTACCATCTCATTTTGACCTGACCGCTTGGAGGTGAGCTCCATCAGCCCATTTAACATATGAAGAAACTGAGGCTATGGGTGGTCATGTTTTCAGTACTTGGTGGAGCCAGGATCCAAACCCGGATCTTTGTCTATAGAGCCTGTGCCTTTACCAGATCACACTACATTTCTCACTCTTCAAATGCACTCAGTCCCCGAGGTAACACACCTTCCTTGCGTTTCTAAGAGTTTTAGGAAGTACTGAATTACAAGGACTAATCAGACATTTGTGTGGGCTAATTTTTTATTTTCTGATTTTCCTGAATCAGTTCAGGCTGAATTCATACTACTTACGAGGAGAAGTCCTGAGGCAGAGGAGAGAGGGGAAGATAAGCCAGACATAAACAATTTCAAGAGATCCACTTCATCAAGGAAACAAAGTATTAAATAAACCACTTCAGCAACACGCTTGTCAATAAACCTTGGTGTCTCTGTCTCAGCCTGAAGGGGGTAAGCCCTCCAGCCCATCTGCCTTCCTGCCACTTACCCTGGATGATCTTGGTTCCCTCACCTGTGACACGTGTGTTCTCCTGGGACTCTTTGTAGAGATTAAATGATAAAACTATATGCAAAGGGGCTACTTCATTGCCAGACAGTGGGCACCAAACAGATAATAAAATTATTTTGTTTCATGAAAATGGGAGGCAAGTCTCCCAATTAAACATTCCTGATAGAATCCTAACAAGCACTTTAATTTATCTGCCAGAAAGTGTAAAATAGCATTTCTTTTTTGAAGGCTGTATCCGTTCTCCCTACTTTTTACCAATCCTGGCTGTTATCCTGAAAATCTATTCCCAGAACTTGGCATCCATCTCCCATATTTAAATCCTTTAAGTTTGAAATTATGATGAAGCTTGGGCACATGAAGATTCACACCATAATTCACAGAATAAACAAAGACCACAGGAACAGGGCCACCTGCAGGCCCCATGTGCTCAGGACAGGCTCCAAACGTCACAAAATCAGATGTATGCTGTTTGAACAGAAAGAAAATTGAATGTGTTCAAGGAGGCTGACATAGAACACTGGCCGGCTCACGAGACGACTCCTTCGCCCCCTCGTCTGACCTAAGTCATCTAACACAGTTATCAGTTGATCTCTAACTAAAACTAAAACTGGGGGAGGGTTGGAAAGTAACATTTTTTCCTACAATATATACATATTGTCAACTAAAAATTGGCACTTGTCATCTGCCTCTGATTTGATTAAGTCATGAGCCACTGCAGCTGCTGTCCTTCAACACCCTCTGAAAGTAGTTCAGGGTGGAGATCAGGAATGGGGCGCTCTGTGCTCTGGGAAAAAGGGCAGAAAAGCCTTCAGATAGTTAGACATTTTCAGGAAATTTTATGAGCCCAAATTCTTGCATCTCCTCCTATCTAGAAAAGCACTAAAATCATTAAGAGACACCTGCTCCTCGACTAGCAGCAGCCTCTGCCTAAACGTGTACTGGACTGCACGTCCCCCTTCACTGAAATCTCATATAATGCTGAGCTCCCCCTCCTCTTCAGAGCAGTTCCTCCAAGCTCTCTGAGATGCTGTCTCCTGGGCTCTGGTCCTCATTTTGCCCCAGATAAACCTTAACCCACAACTCTCACATTGTGTGGTTTATCGACAGTGCCACAAGAATTAAGCTTAGATACTTGAACTCATAGTAAACATTCAATATCAAACATTTCTTGACTTAAATTCCTTTCCAAAAGTAAATAATTATTCCATTTCATAAATATAACATCTTTAAATATAAATTAACAGATATTTGTGAATCTTAGGAAAATATATTCTAGAAAAAATTTTACCTAATTAAAAAAAAAGCTATTGTGTGGAGCTATAGAATTTCAAAAGTGGAAGAGAATAGTATTGTAACTCAAGTTCTTGTTTTAAATGCAGAGATCCTGAGGCCTCAAAAGACATATCAATTTGCCTGATTTTTTACACTGTCTTTTAACAGGAAACCTAGAACTAAATTCCTGGTCCTTGAGAAACCAAGACTTGCTTTGCTGGTGCAGGGCTGAACCTGATGAAAATGGGTGGTGAGAAAGAACCAGAATGCGGGGGCCTGGGCGAGGCAGCGGAATAAAGGAGGGTCTCACCTGGTCGTGGGTGAGAAATAGGCTCCCGCAGTGCTGGTGTGATGGGCATCCCTCAAGGGCTTGAAAACTACTATTTAGCACACCTGCCACCGAAACGCACACGAGCAGTTTAACTAGAAGGCTGACCAGGAGGCTTTGTCAGTGACACAACGAGCTATTTTCACATTAACTCTACAACTACAGGAAGAGAAAGAATAGAAAGCTGATATTAATTATTAAAAATTTACACCAAGAACCAAGGAATTTCCAGGAGAAATAGAAAGACTTGTTGGAAGTTTCATTATGTGAACTTAATGCCAATTCAGTTGTCTTAAAAGTTGTGCTATAAAATATATTGTCCTTTGTTGTTCCAAATCACATTTGAAAGAAATATTGTTTCTTAAGGGTGTTTCTGGAATTTTCTTCTATTTCCTAACACCAAATCTCAGACCTTTAAAGAAATGAGGGTTTGGCATTTCGTCCACTGTTCTCTAGGCAATTTGTAGTTCCTTCAAAGAACAAGGGGGGAATCACACAGAAAAGCACTTGAGCATCAGGCTGCTTACATTTCCTCCGGAAGTCTTGGAAAACAACGTGGAAATGAACAGCAGGACAGAAACCTGGCGGGAGGGTCACTGGCTAGAAGGTGAGAACAAATGTGTTCTCCAACGTGCTCTGGTAGCCACTAGTTTAAATGAACCGAGCAGTTGTTCCAGCATACACGCACCTCTCCGTGAAAATCGCAACGGTTACCAGCCGCTCAGTGCAGCCCGAAGCAATGGACGGACTGCGGAGGCCCCCGGCGGCTCATCGTGGTGCCTTACACCACGTGCAGGATGAGTGCTGCCTCCCCGCCCCCTCCCTCCCCTCCCCTCGAGGGAGATGGCTGGTCCTGAGCTGAGCACACCTCATAGCAAGCTGTCTCTCAGCCCTCTGTCTAAAGCAAGATAAAAGCAGGAAAGCTACCTTGGACTGCACAGAACCATCCCAAAAGGGAACTGAAGCACCTTTCTCCCCTCCTCTCTGCTGCCTGGAATGTGGACCTGATGGTTGAGCCTCAGGCAGAAACTTTGGGCCATCAGATTGATGGGCTGAAAGCAACAGGCATCTGGTTCTCTGACCCTGGGGCCTTCATGCCAACCAGCCCTGCGGTACCGATTGCTTGACTTCTTTATGTAAGAGGGAAATTCAAGTTTAGCATGTGTAAGCCACTGCTGTTATCTGGGGAACTAGGTATTGTATATTGCCACGGTAAGTCCTAATAATAAAGTTAAAATTCACCAAAAACTATTTACCAGATAGTTAATAAATGATAAAGAGATCTTGATTTTTGTTTTAATGCTATGAAATGTAAATCAAGTTTCAGCATATGCCAGTAAAACAAGACAGTGTGGAGAAAAAGCAAAACAGAGATTGTAGGACAGAGACCCAAAGCATCCTCTTCTCCAAGGCACAGGAGGACAGCCGTGACTCAACGTGCCAAGGCTGGAGTCACATGGGCTCCCTGTTTTCCTTGTCTTGGGTTGTGTTTTGTTTCCAGCCTTGGGAAAAATGGATAAGACTGCCGGTCAAATCATTTCAGGAGCAGCTTCCGTCGTGTAGAACCCCTGTCTCTTCCTTTCCTCTGCCTCCTGGAATGTTCTGACACAATTAATCAGTCCAGCCTTCTAAACTGAGCAAATGGAGCTCAATCAATCTGCTTTTAGACAGAGTTAAGAAATAGACTTTAAAAAGCATAACTAGGAAATCTTATCTTCCAGAGGTCATTGCACAGATGAAATAGGAGAATATCTGTCAATCACTCTGTAAACACTAAGTACAATACATACAATATTAGTACTGATTCTATGTTACATTCATCAAAAAAGGAAAACAGAACCCTTTTCTACCAGAAGGAGAGGGTGCTTTGCAATTTTCTGTCACTTTAATTCTTCAAAAGTTTCTATAAAATTGATGCCTTTTAAAAGTCAATGCACATTAGGGACTAATTTTAATTCCATCATCTCCCCCTGTTTAACAGATATCAAGAATGATACCATTCCTTGATATTTTATTTAGGAAAGCCTTCGGTATACATGAGGCACAGAGCATGACAAATTGTCAGTATCACTCAGGATAGGAAACCCATCTTTGATACCCGAACTTGAAGACATGAAGAAGATGCCTGACATGTCCCACTGACCTTTCAAGCTATTATTTTGCAAACACTTGTTTCTTCTTGATCCAGAACAGACCCGCATTTGTTGATGTGAGACTCTTTAAGTGAAAAGGTCAACCCATCATTACCACTTTAGAGACTGAAATCTTACCCTCCTCATCCACGTGGACATAGCATCCTTACTGATTCCTAACATGAAAAATGACCACCGATGGCATCTCAGGATGCTCCAACGCAGAGGTTCTCTGCTGCAGTGAGGAGGAAAGAGGCATGTGCTTCAAGATGCACTTACTGTCTGTAGATCACTTAGCAAGACACTGCAACTTGTCTAAGCTAAAGCTTAAAAGTGGAATATAGAGGCAACATCCATGGCAAAGGGCATTCGGAGGCTAATTCCTTGGCCCCACTTCATCCCTTCTCAAGAGCCGTGGGCAATACCTTGAGAAAGGCAGCAACATGGTACCCAACTCATCAAAAAGCTGTGCTTCCTAATAATTGACAGTAAAGCAAGTGCCATCTGGCTCAACAGATCTCCCTGTGTCTCTACAGTGTACATCTACTTTTTCTTTATTTTCTCGGTTGGAGGACACTCCTTTTTTGAAAATCCCCCTCCCTGCAGTAGAAGTTCTTTGTTTCCCAATCAGAATGCAGGCTTGAAGGGGGGACAACAGAGCTGACAAAACATAGATCAGTATTTATTCCTTGATATATTTTTGGCACATGGACTAAAAATCATTGGGTCAGTTGGACATCAATATCATATCTAATTTACACAATTGTCAACTGTCATTTTACTACCAGCTCCTGAAACAGTCATGTGGTCACTAGGTTTTTTTTCCTTCCCTTGACCCATGGATTCGATGATTTCTCCCTAGACACAATAGCTTTTCGAAAAAAAGTCTGTTTCACCTTTTGATTTTAAACTAAACTTGCGTGCTTGACACTGACTTCACTCTAACATTCACAGAAAGCTATCCAAGGACAACCACATTTGACATCATCTCTAGATGTCTTGAATACACTGCTGAGCTGATTCTTCCAGATCATTAAAATATATATGCACATTATCCTGTGGTCCTCTTCAATTTGTGGTGTTTTCAGTAATCGTTACCTCTTGGATACTTTATTACACATTTAGCATTTCTTTATCCAATTCAGTTACATTAGTATATAAGATTTGAAAAGAACTGCTTTCTCAAAATGATGATATTTAACATCTATGGTCTTTTTTAAATCAAGAAATTCAATAAGGCTGTCAAGGAGAGCAGTGAAGTTTGTGTGTGGTGATTGCTGCTTCAGCGTCTCCGGTCCTGCCCCATGATCTTGCAGGTGTTTACGCATCCTTGTCAATGTCATCACATCAGTCTATTAGGAGCTGAAATTAAACTACGTGGATGCTAATTTTTCTTTTTAAAAACAATAAACTCAATTTCCCCTACTAATTCTTTATTATTTCTCATACTGAGGCTCACTTCTTTCCCTAATATATATATTTGGTGGGGAGGGGGGCAGAGCCCTGAAAGCCTGCAGACAGCACCAACCCTATAAGAGTAACCAGAGGTGGCCGTGGATGTTGTGTGACTTCAGCCACTGAGCACGAGCACCTGCTGTCCCTCCAACTGTGCTGCCTCCATTGCTGACAGCCCTGAAGGTCACTGCCTCTTGTAAAATTCTACAACATTACAGTTCATACATTTTTAAAAGGTATAAAATTGTGAAAGTCGTCTGTTGTTTGTGTAAAGTGGGGGGTAGTTGCCTTTGCTCATTTCAGGCTAAACTAACTCCAGAAGGGCACACACACACACACACACACACACGCAGTTCTGAGTGCCCCCAAGGAAAAGTTTGAAAGGCTTCAGGACAGTGGCGGCACTCAAACCTTTGGAATTTTGAGCTCTATGAAATCATCACTTATTCAGAAATTAAGCCTTATAATTCTAGACCAAGAGAATCAGAATCCCCCACAAGATACTTACCGGAATTTTTTTAAAGAAACTATCTTCCCTAAAATCCAATGATAATTCAAATATCCAAGGAAAGAAAATAAATCAGTAATATCAAGCAATAATTTCTTCACTATTGCTGATTAGCCTTCAGCCCCAACCAAAGGACATAGAAATAAGACACCTGGAGATAAAGAGATGGAAGAGAGGTATTAAAAAGCAAGAATATAAAAGAAGTAGTGGCCTTATGGAAACCTGCTCATTTTCTTTGAAATAATTACTTGGTTAAAGGAACTCACTCGTGAGGATCTGGAAATGCACCAAGAGGAAATCTAGCAGGGAAAAGAAGCAGGAGCAGGCCTCAGTTTTCTCCGAGGCTGATCCTAAATAAAAAAAAATTTCCTTGGCTTTCAGAATAGACAACCTGCATGGTTCCCTTAGCAGAAGAGTGACGAGGAGAGAAAACCGAATGTGTGTGCAAACCATCCTTCGCCAACCCTGTTGGAACACAGAATTTTGGTGTTAGGGGCACCGCCCAACCTATAAATATAAGAGAAGGAACAAGCTCTAACAAGGTTTTTGGGCGAAAAATGCTTTTAGCTTTAAACCTACTCTATCAAACATGCTGAGAAATCATGGTAAGTGCTTGAGATGTAGCCTTGCTGTTTACATTACATAAAGGAATGCTTCCCCACATGTACCATTTTGGGAACGGAATCTGTGTGAAAGCCTCCTTCATCTAGGTTTTTGGAAACCCAGAGTTTCTGGCCTCGGGGAATTAGGCTAGTTACATATCAAAGGGGAGGCAAAAACTCCAGGGCGCTTTTCCATTGCAAACCGCTTTTACATGAGACCGGCTTTAAGAATTATGCTGAGAAATCAGAGTAAGTGTTTCTACATGTCACTCTACCTTTTATGCTGGATGAAAGAACGCCTCTCCACATGCTCAATTCTGACATCTCAATCTGTGTGGAAGCCGTTGTAAAACTAGATTTTTGGGAACACAGAGCTTCTATCTTAGAGCATCTACACTACTTACATATGTAAGGGGAGGCACAAGCTCCAACATGGTTATCCACAGCAAACCACTTTTACATTGAAACCGGCGCTTGGAAACATGAAGGGAAATCAGAGAATGTGTTTGTACGTTTCACTCTGCCTTTTATGCTGGATAAAAGAACGCCTCAACACACGCTCAATTCTGAGGGTTGAATGTGTGTGAAAACCGTCAATCACCTAGCTTGTAGGGAAGACACAGATTCTTTTGAGTGGGTAACTAGACTACATACATATATATGGGGAGGTACTAGCTCCAACTCGGTTTTACAGTGAAAATCACATGAACTTCATACCGGCACTAAGAAACCATAAGAGAAATCAGAGTAAGTCTTTCTACTGCTACACATACCCTTTATGCTAGAGGAACGAACGCCCCTCCACAACTCATTTCTGAGCGTTGAATGTGTGTGAAAGCAATCAATTACCTATTTGGTCAGGAAAACACAGTTTCTTTTGAGTGTGGAATTACACCATATAAATATGGTAATTGTTTGGGAAAGCCGTCAATCACGTATCTTATTGGGAATACACAGTTTCTTTCTGGTGAGAACCTATACTACATACATATATATGGGGAGATACAAGCTCCACCACGCTTTTACTGTGAAAACTGCATGAACTTCAAACCGGCACTAGGAACATACAGAGAAACCAGAATGTTTCTTCTGAAACCCATTCCCTTTATGCTAGAAGAACGAACAACTCTCCAAATGCTCAATTCTGAGAGTTAAGTGTGAGTGAAAGCCGTCAATCAACAAACTAGTAGGGAACACACAGTTTTTCTCAGTGTGGAACTACAATACATAGATATATATGGGGAGGTACGAGCTCCAAATCGGTTTTACAGTAATAACTGGATGAACTTCAAAATGGCACTAGGAAACATACTGAGAAACCATAGTAAGTATTGCAGTTTAAAACTGAAACAAACTGTGTGTTGCCAAAAAGCTAGGTGATTGACGGGCTTTCACACACACTTAACTCTCAGAATTGAGCATGTAGTGAGACGTTTGTTTATTTAGCATAAATGGAATGGGTTTTAATAGAAACACTTACTCTGGTTTCTCAGTATGTTTCCTAGTGCCGGTTTGAAATTCAAGCTGTTTTCACTGTAAAACCGAGTTGGAGCAAGTACCACCCCATATAAGTGTATGTAGTGAAGTTACACACTTAAAAGAAACTGTGTGTTCCCAACAAGTTAGGTGATTGAAGACGTTGACACACACTTAAATCTCAGAATTGAGCATGTGGAGGGACCTTCGTTCATCTAGCATAAAGGGAATGGGTTTTAATAGAAACATTTACTCTGGTTTCTCAGTATGTTTCCTAGTGCTGGTTTGAAGTTCATGCATTTTCAGTGTAAAACCGATTTGGAGATAGTACTTCCGCATATTTATGTATGTTGTGTATTTTCCAATGAAAACAAACTGTGTGTTCCAAAAAAGCTAGGTAATCGATGGCTTTCACAGACAATTAACTCTCAGATTTGAGCATGTGGAGAGACGTTCGTTCATCTAGCACAAAGGGAATGGGTTGCATTAGAAACACTTACTTTGTTTTCTCAGAATGTTTCCTAGTGCCGCTTTGAAATTCATGTAGTTTTCACTGTTAAACCTAATTGTAGCTTGTACCTCTCCATATATATATATTTATATGGTGTAATTCCACACTCAAAAGAAACTGTGTTTTCCTGACCAAATAGGTAATTGATTGCTTTCACACACATTCAACGCTCAGAAATGAGTTGTGGAGGGGCGTTCGTTCCTCTAGCATAAAGGGTATGTGTAGCAGTAGAAAGACTTACTCTGATTTCTCTTATGGTTTCTTAGTGCCGGTATGAAGTTCATGTGATTTTCACTGTAAAACCGAGTTGGAGCTAGTACCTCCCCATATATATGTATGTAGTCTAGTTACCCACTCAAAAGAATCTGTGTCTTCCCTACAAGCTAGGTGATTGACGGTTTTCACACACATTCAACCCTCAGAATTGAGCGTGTGTTGAGGCGTTCTTTTATCCAGCATAAAAGGCAGAGTGAAACGTACAAACACATTCTCTGATTTCCCTTCATGTTTCCAAGCGCCGGTTTCAATGTAAAAGTGGTTTGCTGTGGATAACCATGTTGGAGCTTGTGCCTCCCCTTACATATGTAAGTAGTGTAGATGCTCTAAGATAGAAGCTCTGTGTTCCCAAAAATCTAGTTTTACAACGGCTTCCACACAGATTGAGATGTCAGAATTGAGCATGTGGAGAGGCGTTCTTTCATCCAGCATAAAAGGTAGAGTGACATGTAGAAACACTTACTCTGATTTCTCAGCATAATTCTTAAAGCCGGTCTCATGTAAAAGCGGTTTGCAATGGAAAAGCGCCCTGGAGTTTTTGCCTCCCCTTTGATATGTAACTAGCCTAATTCCCCGAGGCCAGAAACTCTGGGTTTCCAAAAACCTAGATGAAGGAGGCTTTCACACAGATTCCGTTCCCAAAATGGTACATGTGGGGAAGCATTCCTTTATGTAATGTAAACAGCAAGGCTACATCTCAAGCACTTACCATGATTTCTCAGCATGTTTGATAGAGTAGGTTTAAAGCTAAAAGCATTTTTCGCCCAAAAACCTTGTTAGAGCTTGTTCCTTCTCTTATATTTATAGGTTGGGCGGTGCCCCTAACACCAAAATTCTGTGTTCCAACAGGGTTGGCGAAGGATGGTTTGCACACACATTCGGTTTTCTCTCCTCGTCACTCTTCTGCTAAGGGAACCATGCAGGTTGTCTATTCTGAAAGCCAAGGAAATTTTTTTTTATTTAGGATCAGCCTCGGAGAAAACTGAGGCCTGCTCCTGCTTCTTTTCCCTGCTAGATTTCCTCTTGGTGCATTTCCAGATCCTCACGAGTGAGTTCCTTTAACCAAGTAATTATTTCAAAGAAAATGAGCAGGTTTCCATAAGGCCACTACTTCTTTTATATTCTTGCTTTTTAATACCTCTCTTCCATCTCTTTATCTCCAGGTGTCTTATTTCTATGTCCTTTGGTTGGGGCTGAAGGCTAATCAGCAATAGTGAAGAAATTATTGCTTGATATTACTGATTTATTTTCTTTCCTTGGATATTTGAATTATCATTGGATTTTAGGGAAGATAGTTTCTTTAAAAAAATTCCGGTAAGTATCTTGTGGGGGATTCTGATTCTCTTGGTCTAGAATTATAAGGCTTAATTTCTGAATAAGTGATGATTTCATAGAGCTCAAAATTCCAAAGGTTTGAGTGCCGCCACTGTCCTGAAGCCTTTCAAACTTTTCCTTGGGGGCACTCAGAACTGCGTGTGTGTGTGTGTGTGTGTGTGTGCCCTTCTGGAGTTAGTTTAGCCTGAAATGAGCAAAGGCAACTACCCCCCACTTTACACAAACAACAGACGACTTTCACAATTTTATACCTTTTAAAAATGTATGAACTGTAATGTTGTAGAATTTTACAAGAGGCAGTGACCTTCAGGGCTGTCAGCAATGGAGGCAGCACAGTTGGAGGGACAGCAGGTGCTCGTGCTCAGTGGCTGAAGTCACACAACATCCACGGCCACCTCTGGTTACTCTTATAGGGTTGGTGCTGTCTGCAGGCTTTCAGGGCTCTGCCCCCCTCCCCACCAAATATATATATTAGGGAAAGAAGTGAGCCTCAGTATGAGAAATAATAAAGAATTAGTAGGGGAAATTGAGTTTATTGTTTTTAAAAAGAAAAATTAGCATCCACGTAGTTTAATTTCAGCTCCTAATAGACTGATGTGATGACATTGACAAGGATGCGTAAACACCTGCAAGATCATGGGGCAGGACCGGAGACGCTGAAGCAGCAATCACCACACACAAACTTCACTGCTCTCCTTGACAGCCTTATTGAATTTCTTGATTTAAAAAAGACCATAGATGTTAAATATCATCATTTTGAGAAAGCAGTTCTTTTCAAATCTTATATACTAATGTAACTGAATTGGATAAAGAAATGCTAAATGTGTAATAAAGTATCCAAGAGGTAACGATTACTGAAAACACCACAAATTGAAGAGGACCACAGGATAATGTGCATATATATTTTAATGATCTGGAAGAATCAGCTCAGCAGTGTATTCAAGACATCTAGAGATGATGTCAAATGTGGTTGTCCTTGGATAGCTTTCTGTGAATGTTAGAGTGAAGTCAGTGTCAAGCACGCAAGTTTAGTTTAAAATCAAAAGGTGAAACAGACTTTTTTTCGAAAAGCTATTGTGTCTAGGGAGAAATCATCGAATCCATGGGTCAAGGGAAGGAAAAAAAACCTAGTGACCACATGACTGTTTCAGGAGCTGGTAGTAAAATGACAGTTGACAATTGTGTAAATTAGATATGATATTGATGTCCAACTGACCCAATGATTTTTAGTCCATGTGCCAAAAATATATCAAGGAATAAATACTGATCTATGTTTTGTCAGCTCTGTTGTCCCCCCTTCAAGCCTGCATTCTGATTGGGAAACAAAGAACTTCTACTGCAGGGAGGGGGATTTTCAAAAAAGGAGTGTCCTCCAACCGAGAAAATAAAGAAAAAGTAGATGTACACTGTAGAGACACAGGGAGATCTGTTGAGCCAGATGGCACTTGCTTTACTGTCAATTATTAGGAAGCACAGCTTTTTGATGAGTTGGGTACCATGTTGCTGCCTTTCTCAAGGTATTGCCCACGGCTCTTGAGAAGGGATGAAGTGGGGCCAAGGAATTAGCCTCCGAATGCCCTTTGCCATGGATGTTGCCTCTATATTCCACTTTTAAGCTTTAGCTTAGACAAGTTGCAGTGTCTTGCTAAGTGATCTACAGACAGTAAGTGCATCTTGAAGCACATGCCTCTTTCCTCCTCACTGCAGCAGAGAACCTCTGCGTTGGAGCATCCTGAGATGCCATCGGTGGTCATTTTTCATGTTAGGAATCAGTAAGGATGCTATGTCCACGTGGATGAGGAGGGTAAGATTTCAGTCTCTAAAGTGGTAATGATGGGTTGACCTTTTCACTTAAAGAGTCTCACATCAACAAATGCGGGTCTGTTCTGGATCAAGAAGAAACAAGTGTTTGCAAAATAATAGCTTGAAAGGTCAGTGGGACATGTCAGGCATCTTCTTCATGTCTTCAAGTTCGGGTATCAAAGATGGGTTTCCTATCCTGAGTGATACTGACAATTTGTCATGCTCTGTGCCTCATGTATACCGAAGGCTTTCCTAAATAAAATATCAAGGAATGGTATCATTCTTGATATCTGTTAAACAGGGGGAGATGATGGAATTAAAATTAGTCCCTAATGTGCATTGACTTTTAAAAGGCATCAATTTTATAGAAACTTTTGAAGAATTAAAGTGACAGAAAATTGCAAAGCACCCTCTCCTTCTGGTAGAAAAGGGTTCTGTTTTCCTTTTTTGATGAATGTAACATAGAATCAGTACTAATATTGTATGTATTGTACTTAGTGTTTACAGAGTGATTGACAGATATTCTCCTATTTCATCTGTGCAATGACCTCTGGAAGATAAGATTTCCTAGTTATGCTTTTTAAAGTCTATTTCTTAACTCTGTCTAAAAGCAGATTGATTGAGCTCCATTTGCTCAGTTTAGAAGGCTGGACTGATTAATTGTGTCAGAACATTCCAGGAGGCAGAGGAAAGGAAGAGACAGGGGTTCTACACGACGGAAGCTGCTCCTGAAATGATTTGACCGGCAGTCTTATCCATTTTTCCCAAGGCTGGAAACAAAACACAACCCAAGACAAGGAAAACAGGGAGCCCATGTGACTCCAGCCTTGGCACGTTGAGTCACGGCTGTCCTCCTGTGCCTTGGAGAAGAGGATGCTTTGGGTCTCTGTCCTACAATCTCTGTTTTGCTTTTTCTCCACACTGTCTTGTTTTACTGGCATATGCTGAAACTTGATTTACATTTCATAGCATTAAAACAAAAATCAAGATCTCTTTATCATTTATTAACTATCTGGTAAATAGTTTTTGGTGAATTTTAACTTTATTATTAGGACTTACCGTGGCAATATACAATACCTAGTTCCCCAGATAACAGCAGTGGCTTACACATGCTAAACTTGAATTTCCCTCTTACATAAAGAAGTCAAGCAATCGGTACCGCAGGGCTGGTTGGCATGAAGGCCCCAGGGTCAGAGAACCAGATGCCTGTTGCTTTCAGCCCATCAATCTGATGGCCCAAAGTTTCTGCCTGAGGCTCAACCATCAGGTCCACATTCCAGGCAGCAGAGAGGAGGGGAGAAAGGTGCTTCAGTTCCCTTTTGGGATGGTTCTGTGCAGTCCAAGGTAGCTTTCCTGCTTTTATCTTGCTTTAGACAGAGGGCTGAGAGACAGCTTGCTATGAGGTGTGCTCAGCTCAGGACCAGCCATCTCCCTCGAGGGGAGGGGAGGGAGGGGGCGGGGAGGCAGCACTCATCCTGCACGTGGTGTAAGGCACCACGATGAGCCGCCGGGGGCCTCCGCAGTCCGTCCATTGCTTCGGGCTGCACTGAGCGGCTGGTAACCGTTGCGATTTTCACGGAGAGGTGCGTGTATGCTGGAACAACTGCTCGGTTCATTTAAACTAGTGGCTACCAGAGCACGTTGGAGAACACATTTGTTCTCACCTTCTAGCCAGTGACCCTCCCGCCAGGTTTCTGTCCTGCTGTTCATTTCCACGTTGTTTTCCAAGACTTCCGGAGGAAATGTAAGCAGCCTGATGCTCAAGTGCTTTTCTGTGTGATTCCCCCCTTGTTCTTTGAAGGAACTACAAATTGCCTAGAGAACAGTGGACGAAATGCCAAACCCTCATTTCTTTAAAGGTCTGAGATTTGGTGTTAGGAAATAGAAGAAAATTCCAGAAACACCCTTAAGAAACAATATTTCTTTCAAATGTGATTTGGAACAACAAAGGACAATATATTTTATAGCACAACTTTTAAGACAACTGAATTGGCATTAAGTTCACATAATGAAACTTCCAACAAGTCTTTCTATTTCTCCTGGAAATTCCTTGGTTCTTGGTGTAAATTTTTAATAATTAATATCAGCTTTCTATTCTTTCTCTTCCTGTAGTTGTAGAGTTAATGTGAAAATAGCTCGTTGTGTCACTGACAAAGCCTCCTGGTCAGCCTTCTAGTTAAACTGCTCGTGTGCGTTTCGGTGGCAGGTGTGCTAAATAGTAGTTTTCAAGCCCTTGAGGGATGCCCATCACACCAGCACTGCGGGAGCCTATTTCTCACCCACGACCAGGTGAGACCCTCCTTTATTCCGCTGCCTCGCCCAGGCCCCCGCATTCTGGTTCTTTCTCACCACCCATTTTCATCAGGTTCAGCCCTGCACCAGCAAAGCAAGTCTTGGTTTCTCAAGGACCAGGAATTTAGTTCTAGGTTTCCTGTTAAAAGACAGTGTAAAAAATCAGGCAAATTGATATGTCTTTTGAGGCCTCAGGATCTCTGCATTTAAAACAAGAACTTGAGTTACAATACTATTCTCTTCCACTTTTGAAATTCTATAGCTCCACACAATAGCTTTTTTTTTAATTAGGTAAAATTTTTTCTAGAATATATTTTCCTAAGATTCACAAATATCTGTTAATTTATATTTAAAGATGTTATATTTATGAAATGGAATAATTATTTACTTTTGGAAAGGAATTTAAGTCAAGAAATGTTTGATATTGAATGTTTACTATGAGTTCAAGTATCTAAGCTTAATTCTTGTGGCACTGTCGATAAACCACACAATGTGAGAGTTGTGGGTTAAGGTTTATCTGGGGCAAAATGAGGACCAGAGCCCAGGAGACAGCATCTCAGAGAGCTTGGAGGAACTGCTCTGAAGAGGAGGGGGAGCTCAGCATTATATGAGATTTCAGTGAAGGGGGACGTGCAGTCCAGTACACGTTTAGGCAGAGGCTGCTGCTAGTCGAGGAGCAGGTGTCTCTTAATGATTTTAGTGCTTTTCTAGATAGGAGGAGATGCAAGAATTTGGGCTCATAAAATTTCCTGAAAATGTCTAACTATCTGAAGGCTTTTCTGCCCTTTTTCCCAGAGCACAGAGCGCCCCATTCCTGATCTCCACCCTGAACTACTTTCAGAGGGTGTTGAAGGACAGCAGCTGCAGTGGCTCATGACTTAATCAAATCAGAGGCAGATGACAAGTGCCAATTTTTAGTTGACAATATGTATATATTGTAGGAAAAAATGTTACTTTCCAACCCTCCCCCAGTTTTAGTTTTAGTTAGAGATCAACTGATAACTGTGTTAGATGACTTAGGTCAGACGAGGGGGCGAAGGAGTCGTCTCGTGAGCCGGCCAGTGTTCTATGTCAGCCTCCTTGAACACATTCAATTTTCTTTCTGTTCAAACAGCATACATCTGATTTTGTGACGTTTGGAGCCTGTCCTGAGCACATGGGGCCTGCAGGTGGCCCTGTTCCTGTGGTCTTTGTTTATTCTGTGAATTATGGTGTGAATCTTCATGTGCCCAAGCTTCATCATAATTTCAAACTTAAAGGATTTAAATATGGGAGATGGATGCCAAGTTCTGGGAATAGATTTTCAGGATAACAGCCAGGATTGGTAAAAAGTAGGGAGAACGGATACAGCCTTCAAAAAAGAAATGCTATTTTACACTTTCTGGCAGATAAATTAAAGTGCTTGTTAGGATTCTATCAGGAATGTTTAATTGGGAGACTTGCCTCCCATTTTCATGAAACAAAATAATTTTATTATCTGTTTGGTGCCCACTGTCTGGCAATGAAGTAGCCCCTTTGCATATAGTTTTATCATTTAATCTCTACAAAGAGTCCCAGGAGAACACACGTGTCACAGGTGAGGGAACCAAGATCATCCAGGGTAAGTGGCAGGAAGGCAGATGGGCTGGAGGGCTTACCCCCTTCAGGCTGAGACAGAGACACCAAGGTTTATTGACAAGCGTGTTGCTGAAGTGGTTTATTTAATACTTTGTTTCCTTGATGAAGTGGATCTCTTGAAATTGTTTATGTCTGGCTTATCTTCCCCTCTCTCATCTGCCTCAGGACTTCTCCTCGTAAGTAGTATGAATTCAGCCTGAACTGATTCAGGAAAATCAGAAAATAAAAAATTAGCCCACACAAATGTCTGATTAGTCCTTGTAATTCAGTACTTCCTAAAACTCTTAGAAACGCAAGGAAGGTGTGTTACCTCGGGGACTGAGTGCATTTGAAGAGTGAGAAATGTAGTGTGATCTGGTAAAGGCACAGGCTCTATAGACAAAGATCCGGGTTTGGATCCTGGCTCCACCAAGTACTGAAAACATGACCACCCATAGCCTCAGTTTCTTCATATGTTAAATGGGCTGATGGAGCTCACCTCCAAGCGGTCAGGTCAAAATGAGATGGTACGAGTGGCTCTCAGGCAGAATGCTTGGCAAATTGCTAGTTGCTCTTGCTGCTTTATAATGTCCTCGTAGGTAATTCCGTTGTCCATTGGCTTGCGAATGCCTCCTCATTTGATTTAAGAAAAATAGCATGCCTTAAGAATTTTAAAAATGAGGAATGAAGATTTACTGATTAATGTTCGGTGTATTTTTATAGGTCACTTATTTAAAAAAAAGTAGGAATTCTCTAAAGAGAATTTATTCAGTGTGCCTAGAACATGATTCAGTTAAAAATGATTTTCCTTTAAATTCTTTTCAGAAATTTTCTGTGATATTTTTATTGAATAGTAGTTGAAGTTATCTGAGGAGGTGTTACATTTTGAAAAATTTATTCTAGTAACAATTGATACATTAAATAAATGATTCATATCCCTGGACAGCATAAAGCCCTGGCTTTTTTTTTTAATATATATAATTTTGGGGGTTAGTTCTATGACATTTTATTGGGTAGAAGTATTTCCCATTTCCATTTTACAGGCAGAGAAGATGAGTCATACGACACTCATTATACAATAGCAGCAGAGGCTGATTAATTTGTGCAGAGGAGGAAAAGTGTGTGGAGAAAAAATCCTTGATTCTCAAACTGGATACATTCTGCGGTGCTGTGCAGCTGAAACGGTTTTGATTCTGCTTCTGGGTTGTCCTAGGTTTCGGCGCATGTGCCTGGAAAGGTCTCTCGGGCAAAGATGCTAATTTAAGAAGGTTGTCATTGTAAATGCTCTTAAGAGGATTAAACAAATTCCACAGCAAATAAATGAACATGTTTGGAAGGTTTTCCACCCTCATGTAATTTCCAGAAAACAGACATGATTCACTTGCTAAAGCAAACACACAGGTATATTAATGAGCCTGGCTCACATGACTGGACAGCTCGGAGGGAGCCTCATCTATTGGCGTGGGTTCCGCTGCAGGAACCGCACCTGGAGCTTTAATTAGAATTTATTTCCAGCGAGTGCTGCTCCCGCCTTTTTCTCCCCAAAGTACGGAAGCGCCCTCCTTGCCTGGCCGTTAGTGTGCAGAGCCCTGCGGCTAACACACTCCCCTGATCATCAGGAGGGTGATGGAGACAGTTTGCTTAGAAACACTTAGCTACACTCGCAGCGGGGATCATCAGTCACTTCTGTGTGTTCACGTCCACGTGCAGGGGAGAAAATCGACTTTGGCTGCCGACAAACGCTAATTGACCACCAGTTGTTTCAGAGGGACTGTGATGTTGAAAACTGGAGTCCCTTTCATTTTTATATGTTGGATGCGGACAAAGTGCACAGCGACACCCCCACTGTAAGTACACCCACCAGGGAGGGGGTCGGAGTTTGGATCTGCATGTTTTAGTATTCAGATTCTGGCACTGGACAGCTTACAGTGTTCTCGCTGGGTTTGAGAGACTGTTTCTGTAGTGATTTCTTTGGTTTCCAATAAATTTGCAGAGCTGTCTCCTTCAGTTGAGTTCTGATGAGTTCAGTGGGGGAGGGCTTGTGAAATTGGGGCTGGCAGAGAGGTGCAATGAAGACTAGACACCGTCTGGCTACCTCTCAATTTTTATGGGCCAAAAATGCTTGTCTTGTTTTCTTTTCTCCTCCATCCACCCCTCCAGGTCAGGGAGTCGTCTTCAAGAATTTCTTCCTAAAATATAAAGTAATGATGAAGGCAGTGTGTCTCTTAGGTTGATTTCATTTGACTTGGGTTCATTGTTAAGGATTTTCTGGTGAGGTTTTTATGAGCTCTTAAAAGCTGGAAGAGCAGCACAACCAAGGAGAGAAAGTCAGAGAAACGAGTCAGCGGCCCCTGTGGGGTCTGGGGGACGAGGGCAGGAGGTGGGGCAGAGGCAGCACCGTGGCCTCCCCTGCAGCCCTGAGGCCAACGTGCGCATGTAAAGCCAGCATCTCTTGTCGCCATGTGTTCTACCAGGACTGCCACTAAAGGAATGCGTGGAGATTTGAGGAGGCCTTACCTTTTACCCTCTTGTCAAACATCTTTAATGCTGACTGTATTTATTCAAGATGACACAGAGATCACCTGAAGAGCGTGAGGGAGCGGTGCTTGCTTCCTGTCCTGCCTGCCCCAGGCTCACTCATCAGACACCTGATTCTTACAGGCACTGCAGTGCCCATGGGGGGAGCTCTGCTCCTCGGGGAGCTGGACACGGGGGTGCTCACATTGGAGCCGGTCGCACCAGCGCTGATCCCACTCCACATGGTGAGCCCTTTGTGTAAGCAGTAGAGGTGGGATCCAGAGTCTTCCTGTGTCTACGGAGTTCTCAAGTAAAGCCAACTTGGAGGAAAGAAAGAAAATGCCTACTGTTCATGACTGTGTCCTAACGGTTTAAAGCTCACTGGGGAGCACACGTGAGATCTCATCCAGTAAATACTCTGGGGTCTTGACTCTGACTCGTCATGTATTTGGCATTCTCATAATGTTATTTCTCTTAAAATACGTCTAAGAAATCATTTTTGTGTGATGGTTCTGTGTGCGTAAGGGTCCTGAAGAAACTGTTGTGGATGGAAGTGTGGGCATCAGTGGTACCAGAAGGGCTGGTGGCCCTGGGGGCTGCCCGAGCTCCACACCATTTGTTACCAGCAGTCTTTCAGATTACATCTTATTCCAGAGCTCACCGGGGCTCCCATCTCTCACTATGTGTCTTGAGAGAATATTTGTTCAGAGGGGAGGGGACAGGGTGCTTCCAAGTCTGGGTTCTGGGGTTCCCTGTCTAAAGGTGGCACTGGCACAAATCCTTTATTCATGGAGTAATGAAGGCCCCCATTCTCGTGGCTAATTGGGCCTCCCTGTCCTTCTTCATGTGAGGAGCCGGAGGGCTTGGGTAAGGCCCCCAAACCTGTTTTTGGTGAGCTTTCAGCCCTATCACACCACCTGGGTTGTCCCGTTTCAATCACATGACTGATTTTTGCAGGTAGGTGTGACCCCTGGACAGTGCCTGGGGCTTCCAGGTTTCCCCGACAGTAGGGATACTGAAGAAGGTTCACCCCGTAAGGTGTGTTCGGGGGCCTCGAGGACAAGTAGGGACTCACAGACAGACGTCTTGATGGGTGGCGATCAGGCCTGAATCTTGGAAGAAGAGAAATTCCGTTACTGTTGTAACAGTGAACTTAAGGGAAGATCTGATGCAATTGAGATTAAAAATATTATCTGGTTTTTATTGTTAGCAGTAGTGGTTTTTAACCCTTAGACCAAGTCCTCGCTTTTAATAAGAAATATTTTGTAACCTTTCTTTTTTGGTGCCCGGAATTGAACATCATAGAAAGTGTAACCTAGGTATAAATATGATAAACAAATAGACAGGTAGATGGAAAAATGGGGTACCTAAATTCTTATATTATGGGGCATTTTATATTCTATGCTAATTAGTGACCTCTCAGGACAAAAGGCACATACAAAGGAAGTCACTTATAATAAACTGTTTTTCCAAGCCTTACCTAATTGGGAAACAATTGGCTTCACAATGTTAGCGCACCTCCCAGGTCCTCGGGGAACACTCCTTGTCAGTGTTACACTTGCTGATGGTGTCCTGTGCCAAGTGCAAGCAAATGCTGTTCGGAAGCTGCCCGGAGGCCGACTCCGGGGATTCCTTCTCCGTCGCAGCTGTGAGGGAGCCTTGCCTTTCCCGACCACAACCACAGAGGCGGTTTTAAATCTGAAAACGGCCATACCAGTGTATATCACAACCCCCACAAGATATGTTGAATAAAGTAGAAAACTTTAAGTGTCTCCTTTAGGATAGAAATAGGATATAAAATAAATCATGATGTAAAAAATTCTAGTGCCCGAATAAGTGCTACATTACACTGGCTGCATTAATATGTTAGACAACTTCATTACCACTTTTCATACCACATATCGTAGTTAGATTTTATTTACATTTTTTTCCCTAAAGAAAAAAAAATTCATATGATGCGTTCTTGTGTCAGAGGTGACGAGCAGAGAGCAAGTGTAAAACCGGGAATCGTGATGCTCGTCAGTCTAAGATCAGCTCCGTCACCGCACAGATCATCTTAACTCATTTTACTGCACTTTTTGGAATTATCTTCTCACTTGGAAAAACCCCTGTGTCAGTTAGATTTGTTAGTAAAACAATTCTTTTTCTTACCTAGAGCATCAGTGATGTTTTCAAGATGATAAAAAAAAAAAACTTGCCCATGGCATTTAAACAGTTGCTTGTTCTCGTAATTCATGGCTCACGGTCTCGTATTTGTCACAACTGGAGAACTGTGTTTTCTGTGTGCAAATTCTCATTGCTTTGGTGACGCAGGGACACGTGTCCTTACTGGATGGAGTATGATAGTAGCTGTTTGCATTCTCTCCCTAAATCTGGAGTCCTGTGTTATGTTTCCTGTTAACTTAAAAAATATGAATATTGTTATTTACCTAAATAGCTAACATCGCACGAGTGATGCATATCAAATTGGTCCAACAAGGAATTCCAATATTAAATGAGACAGTAATTTCACAACCCACTATTCCAAAAATTTGGATTGATGGTTCAATTATACCAGGGACATTAGCTGTTTTAATTGAATCAATCATTGGTTTCTTCAATAAAAGTTTCCATTCCATCTGCTCTATTGGTTTATTTTTCTTCAGTGTTTCATTTGCTTTCTTTCCCAAATATATATGATTTTGGCTTTTGTCATTGAAAATCATTGCTGGTTTTGCTACCTCATGCTGGAGAGGAAGCCTTGTGACTGTTCTATAGTCACTGAGTTCATAGTTGTATGAGTGCTTAATGCCACCTTGCAAGGGTGTGGAGACCTAATGAAGTGTGTACATAAAAGGCTTATTCTACACCGAGTGCAGGGTTAGTGTGAGCAGCCCACGTCATCAGTATCATAATTAATCCATTACAATCATCCTCTGTTAATCAGTGTTATCCTTCTAACGTCTCCAGGAGAGGAAATGTAGTATTCTCAATGCAAATTTTGCCAAACTTTTAGTCAATTCAACACCTTTAAAGCTTTGCTGTCAATAGGACTGTGTGCCTGGTATCCCTACTTTTGCTTCTCCTGACCCAGGACGTGGTCTCCTCGGCTGATGATCCACGAGACACTGGATTCTTGGTCTCATGGCTCTGTGTGTTCTGGGACATCTGGGGACTTCAGCACTGTTTTAGGGGCTTTGTGTCCCACCTCTTCATAGCATTGCTGAGATGAGATCTGTGGGTTCACCCTGATTCTTGAGTGTACGGTGCATTTTTTCTAGAACCAACACAAGCCAGCGTGGCAGCACTGCTTTGACCACGTGCTGGGACAGCGTGTGCTTGTCAGTTCTTGGGTTTAAAATTTTCTGCTCTAATTTCTAAAATGGGGCATATTGACAGATACACTCTATGTAAACAGGAGCTCTGTGGAGTTTTCAGCAACTTCTAAGAGCATAAATATTCCTGAAGCAGCTAACCTTCCTCCCAAGAAGTGAGGAGCAAGCCGGCAAGTTCTGGGTGCCTGTGGCGGCCAAGCTCTGCAGCCCAGGCTGCTCACTGAGGCGCAAGGAGAAAAACTTAAAAACCTTCTTCCATGTTATCTTTCACAGAATCTCAGACCTGAACGTTTTAATATTTAAAGAGGGTTTTTTTTAATAAATTATTTTTTTCCTTTTTCAGTATTATTAGGTAGAATTATTACAGTTCAACTCCACATACACATATAGCATGTAAATACATGTATAGAGTACACTGCAACTTTTTAGTTAACATATATGTACTAATTATTGTTTCTAAGAACAGATTATAGCTTTAGATTTTTAAACTTACATAGTTACCAGAGGAATAAAGCCAACTACAAAAGAATAATAAACAGAATATGGTAATCCAATCACAAAGGACAGTCAGATGTGCTTACACATATTCAAGAAATCAAAATAATAATTAGTTCACTGGTGGTCTTATTATTATTGCTATTAATTTTAGATTCCTCATAAATGAAGTCATATGGCATTTTTCTTTCTCTTTCCACCCCACTTCACGTAGAATGACAGTCTTCAGGTCCATCCATGTTGCTGCTAATGGCATCTTTTATGGCTGAGTAGTATTCCATTGTAGATATGTATCACCTCGTCTTTATCCAGTCATGTGCTGATGGACATTTGTGTTGTTTCCACGTTTCTTGTTCTATGTCCCTTCTGGCAACAATTACTGATTTTAAATATTTTCCACCTTAAAAATCCTTCCTGAAGGAGATGTGGTAACAGGAATCAAAAACAGTTACAGCACAGGGTTGTGCGTGATGGGCCCTGGGGGCTTGGTAGGAAGGTTGGCGGAAAGGATTTCCGACTCTGATCAAACGAATCCTCCTATTGTAGCCTTGCTGACCGCCTCTCTCACTGCCTGCCCTACAAGTCAGACCAGTCCCTTCTGTGAATCCCACTGTATTGTGCACAAATTTTGTCCAATTGGTGTCATCCCGCAGGGACCTTCGGTGAGGCACCTAAGCTCCTGTGTTGGTTTCTTCCATCAGCCCTTAACTTCCTTGGGGCCAGGACTGTCTCATTGCCCCAAGAATCCCTAATGCCTAGTGAGAAGCCTGATACAGCTGGTACTTAACGAGCACATGGGTCAAATGGAAAAACCTGATCAAAGGAAAGACCCTCATTTTTCAGACATGCCTACTTGAGTACATAGGATAAAATGACATGTCTTCCTGGGATTTGCTGTCAAATACTTCAACAAAGGACAAGGCAAAGAACAAAGGTCTGAATAAAGGAAATATGGAAGTTTGTGTATTCCTTAATCTGGGTGACGGGCTTATTGTACTATACTTATTTTTTTTAACATTTTTTATTGATTTATAATCATTTTACAATGTTGTGTCAAATTCCAGTGTTCAGCACAATTTTTCAGTCATTCATGGACATATACACACTCATTGTCACATTTTTTTCTCTGTGATTTATCATAACATTTTGTGTATATTTCCCTGTGCTATACAGTGTAATCTTGTTTATCTATTCTACAATTTTGAAATCCCAATCTATCCCTTCCCACCCTCTACCCCCCTGGTAACCACAAGTCTGTATTCTCTGTCCATGAGTCTTTAGATTCCACATAGGAGTGATCTCATATGGTATTTTTCTTTCTCTTTCTGGCTTACTTCACTTAGAATGACATTCTCTAGGAGCATCCATGTTGCTGCAAATGGCGTTATGTTGTCGGTTTTTATGGCTGAGTAGTATTCCATTGTATAAATAAACCACATCTTCTTTATCCAGTCACCTATTGATGGACATTTAGGCTGTTTCCATGTTTTGGCTATTGTAAATAGTGCTGCTATGAACATTGGGGTGCAGGTGTCATCCTGAAGTAGATTTCCTTCTGGATACAAGCCCAGGAGTGGGATTCCTGGGTCATATGGTAAGTCTATTCCTAGCCTTCTGAGGAAACTCCACACTGGTTTCCACAGTGGCTGCACCAACCTGCATTCCCACCAGCAGTGTAGGAGGGTTCCCCTTTCTCCACAGCCTCTCCAGCATTTGTCATTTTTGGATTTTTGAATGACGGCCATTCTGACTGGTGTGAGGTGATACCTCATTGTAGTTTTGATTTGCATTTCTCTGATAATTAGTGATATTGAACATTTGTACTATACTTATTGATGTATACTTAAGTTATTTTATAATTTTACTAACATTAGCTGAATAGCAAGTATTAATACATATTAATTATAACCCTTAGAGCTGACCAAACTTACCCCACATAAAATCCTTAATGTCCTAATAGTCTGCCTTATAGAAATCTTTTCCCACAAAGACAGGAAAAAAGGGACAGACAGATCCCTGCAGTGTTTCCACGTTGTCAAAAGACCAAAGGCAGACACAAAATAAGAGATTCTAAAAAAGATAAAGAGGCTGAAATCAATGTCCCGAAAACGTAGCAAAGAATTCTAAATGGCCCAACTTAACTAACCTCAGCACTGCCGCATCAAGAATGGGGCAAATAGCACCTAGTGGATTTTTTTTAAATAAATAAATAATGATCCAGTTCCTACCACAGGCAATTATGATAAGACTGATTATAGGTTCTAACACCAAATAGTGTACAAATTATAATTTCTACTTGATTCAAACTGCTTCTTCTATAAAACCTGAATCTTTTTATTCTTAAGACAGATTTGTGGCATATGACCTAGTGATAAAATTTTCAACCCGTTTGTATTCAAAAAGTTCACCAGTGTGAGAGTTTATTACATCAACTATTGCTTTTTGGGAAACCCATGTGCCTTGTCACTCTCTTTCATAAGATTTCCTGTGGAAAATTCAATCCCTCATTCAGGAAAGGGCTGAACAAACGGTCTGATGGAAAACCTTCATACACTGCAACACAAGAAAATGAAAATGACTGTGAGCAGCCCGTGAAGCCGGCAGACACACACAGCGCACGGCTGTGTTCCCGCCTCGACTTTCTGTAACCAGCAGGGAAAAGGTGCATCTCAAGAAATAGACATAAACACTTTTCAGATCCTGAGAACACAATTTCCCTTTCAGGGTTTAGTGGGCTTCCATTTAATTCTATGAGAAGTGTTTAAAACAACAGAACAGCAGCTGAGATAGGGTTTAAAGTAACTTTTATGTCTTAGTGAAAATAAAGCCAGCTGATAGTTATCATTTTTACTTTATTTGATCTCACTCTCCTACTTTACCTCCCCAACCTCCTCCACAAAATGATGGTGAACAACCCCTCCTGGGTCAGAAGGCTAAGTAGAAAGTACCAATCACATGGAGGTGTGCTTTGTTGTTTTATTTTCCAAAAGAAACATGTTTCATTCATGTGATTTAATAATTAAGATCAAGAAACAAACTCTATTCAATAAATATTAGCCAACACATGTCGTCATAGCTGCTCATCAGGTTTGGCCCCAAGTTACAAACATTTACATGCACATCTGCCATGTGCTGTCATGGGACATGGTGAGTGGGGACAGGGTCTCTGCTCTCACAGGGCACACCGCCTGGTCGGGGAGGCAGTGTTCAATCATTACCGTTTCTTTTAATGTACTTACAAATTACGGGAAATGCTATTTAAAAAGAACAAAATGAGTCAATGAAAGTGAAAAATACAAGGACTGTATTTAGGCTGAGGGAAGACAGGGAACATCTTTGAAGAGCTGACACTCCACTGAGACCCAAAGGACAACTCTGGTGCTGCAGGTGAAGGGCAGGGACACACTGATAAAGGGCTGATATCCAGAATATACCCAAATCTCTTTAAACTCAACAAGAAGAATGAATAACCTGATTAAAAAATGAGCAAAATGCCTGAACACACACCTCATCATAGAAGAAACCTAGATGCCAAAGAAGTCTATGGAAACATGCCCCACAGCATCTGTCATCAAGGGGCTGCAGACTGAAACAGCGAGGTACCACTGCACACCTGTCAGAACTGCCAAAACGCAGAACACTGACAGCACCGAATGCTGGTGAGGACGTGGAGCGACAGGAATTCCCATGCATTGCTGGTGGGAATGTTAAATGGCCCAGATACTTTGGAAGACGGTCTGGCAATTTTTTACAAAACTAAACGTACTCCTACCATATGATCCGGCAACTGTGCCCCTTGGTGTTTACTCGACAAAATGGAAACTTATGTCCACACACAAATCTGCATACAGATGTTAATAGCAGCTTTATTCATAATCACCAGAGCTCAGAAGCAACTAAGCTGTTCTTCAGTAGGTGAATGGATAAATAAACTGTGGTCCAGCCAGAAAATGGACTATTATTTGGTGTTAAAATGAAATGAGTTATCAAGGCATGGAAAGACATGGAGGAACCTTAAATACATATTATTAAGTGAAAGAAGCCAATCTGGGAAGGTTCTGCAACTGTCTGATTCCAACTGTATGGTGTTCTGGGAAAGGCAAAAGCACAGAGACTAAAAGATCAGTGGCTGTCAGAGGCTAGAGGGGATGGAGCAATGAATGAGGTGCAGCATGGAGCATTTTTAGGGTCACTGAGACAGACTACTCTGTATGATGCTGTGACGGTGGATACATGTCATTGTACATCTGTCCAAACCCACAGAGTGCACACCACCAAGTGTAAACCCTAGTGTCAGGCATGGGATCTGGGTGATGATGACGTGTCAGTGTAGGTTCACCCATTGTCGCAAGTGCACGCTCTGGTGCAGGCGTCAATAGTGAGGAGGCTGTGGGGACAAACTGCAGTTCACACCCCCAATCCAGCCCCAGCCACCGCTGTTAATAAAGCTTTGTGGGTGTGTGGATTGTCCGGCTGCTCTGGCGTCTGAACAGCAGAGCTGAGCAGCTGCACCAGAGATCAGGAGGCTTGCAGACCCTGAAATATTCACTCCCAAGCCCTTGACAGAAAAAAGTCTGCTGAGCCCTGTTCTACACGAATCAGAATTCACCCTGATGAGACAGGACAGTAGGGCCCAAACCAGGCGTGGTTAATGGGACTGAAGCAATGTTTTAGTTCCAACACCTTTGCTGAAGTCCTGCAGGTCCAGCGACAGACTGTAACCAGGAAGCGTCTGTAGGAGGAGTCGGTAGCAGGCCTTCCAGCCAGGCTCCGGGATGCCGGGGGCCACGCGCTGCACGGGGGCCACCCGCTTGAAGAAGGCGGAATTGCATTGGAAGCCGATCAACTCATAGAGCTCAGAGAGGATGCTGCACTTCTGAATTCTCTCCTCGGAACGCTGAAGCACAGGGAGAAAAGCAACAAGCATCTGAACGAAACATGTAAGTGAAAAAAGACACGTAAAAAAGGTTTTCCCATAAAACAGAGACCCGATGACACAGGAAGGAAGAGGAAGGCTGACTTTGTACACTGACAGGACCGGATGCAGAAACGCAGGGAAGCAGCGCTGTGCAGACGCTCCAGACCCCCTCCGGGCCCCACCTCTCCGCGTTCAGCCTGTCCTTTTACTAGAAAGACATGTATTCCCTGAAACAGAGGAATCTGCTACCTACACATGAGACGCAGAGAAGGGAAGGAGCAAAAGGAAGGGAAACTAAAGGAACAACAGTTCATCTAGACCCTAGGCTTTGGGCGGGACTTTCACCAAACACACAACTTCTCAAAGCACAGAGCACACAGTGAGAGGCTGACAGAGTGACTGCGACTTCTGCTCCTTAAGCAGCAGCTACCTGCCAGCACACGCTGCGCCCCTTACTGAATCATTACAATCATCTCAGAAACGATTACTACCCCGGCTCACAGGCAAGGACACCTGAAACTCGGGGAGGAATTATTATCATCCTGGACAAAGTCCCGCGGCCCACAAGTGTCAGAGCCTCCAGCAGACCCTGGACTAAGATGCTCCGCTTCACCACGGGTCCTGAGCCTCAGGCTGAGGCCACGTCAGGTCTGCACGGGCCCAGAGCACAAGCCTGTGGGACAGGGAATGGTCCCACTCGAAGTGCCAGGCCAAGACCCTCAGGAACCTATGAAATGAAACCAAATCCCCAAACTCATTTCCAACCCACTGCCCTGTCCGGGAGGACTGCTCGGCACATCTGCGCTGTCACCTGTGCACAGGCTGAGCAAGGGGCCCAGACAGTGACGTGACGTCCCAGTGGAAGTGGCTCGGAGACCACTTCATCACAGGACAGACTCTCCCGGCTTCCAACGTTAACTCTCCATTCCATTTCCAACTGGAAAGTAAGTTTAGACTTGTTTTCCTCTCCTAGAAACAAAGAGAGTGGTAACATCAGCAGGAAACTCAAGACAGAGGAAGAGTCTCCTGGCCATCTGGAAGGATAGGCCGGGGAGGGAACAGAGACAGGGATCAGGAAGACCCGTGTTCCAGTCCAAAGTCTGCACGTCACTCGCTTTGACAGTTTCCTTATTAATACAGGGGATAAAATCTAATTATGATTCTTGGGAAAACTATATGAAATAACGTATGCCACTAGCATAGGTCTAAGATCCTCCATGAGTGTTCCAGAAATGGACGTGATCGTGGTTAGTTACTGTCTGCCAAGTCTTGGGTGCTAAGCCCACATCAGCCAGCCAGAGATGTGCCAGAGAATGCCTCACCAGCCAGCAGCCTTCTCCAACTTGGAAACTCACAGTGTCTGAAGAAGAGGCAGTGGTGGATGCTTTGGGACACTCTGGAGGTAGCACTCCAGTGATGACTTTAAAAAGCTGGGGAGAATTTAGGGGACCATAGAGTTCAAACACAGAAAACACATTCCATGTCTACCCACATTCATCTCTAGCCATGATGATTCAGAGAGGAAATACATATTCAAACTTACACCAATTTCCCACATAAGTGCATCAAAACAATTTGGGAAGAATGTAACTTGCTTCTCTAGATCACAAAGCGGGGATTACAAGGTTTGTACTGAGAGCCCTACTTGTAGAACTTCTGCTAACATAACTGGGTCCACTATCAGTTATCATAATTCGAAGAGAAGGATGGACAAGAACAAAGCCAAGCTATTACGCTCCAGTCTTTTTTTGGGTTACAATGTCACAGAGAAGACGGGCAGGTCAACAAGGAGCCACTCTGCCGTGATCACGGAGCCGGGGAACGGGATGGGCGGCAAGATGTACGACGCAGCCGCAGCTGTGCACGCGCTTCTAGGCAGGTACCCAAAGTCACCTCGACAAGGTGTCAAACGCTTGTGCCCACGTCATCATCACCTGACATGTATTAAAGAGAAATGAAAACCTATAAACGGCCAATACCCTTGGTGGGTACACCGTCCAAAGAGCAAAGTCATAGTTTGACAACTGGCCATCTCGGTTCCCTGGGATTCATTCTTGGAGAACCTTAAAAAACACTCCTCTGTCCTCAAGAAGGGCTGCCTACTTGCCCTATCTTTGGCTCAGGGATACAGCACGTTCACGTGGACTTTAATGTCTGCACAGATTTGACTGTCTTTTTCCAGGTTCACTTGTCCATTCTGAAGAGGCCTGAGTTAAGTCCATCTTCCGTAAGATCAATTTTCTCCAGTGACAACTCATCGAGCCTGCAATTAAAAGCCAACTGAACAGGACTGTCCTCAGCAAAAAATGTCACCCACCCTTCACTGCTTTCTTAATCTCCTCTCCTGGCTAATTGCAACAGACTAACACCTCCCTCTACCCAGCTCCCCAACTATGTCAAACAGAAAGTAAGGTCCATAAAAGAGGAGACAACTCCATAGTCACCTCTGAATTCCTAGCAAATAGTAATGACAATAAATAGAACTATGATTATGGCTTCTATCCTTTAAAACCTTTCTGGTTATTTAAATGAGACCTTGGAAGAGAGGTGTTTGGGTCCAGTATCTTGATCCAGAAGACTCTGGAGGCCTTTTTCGGAATGGCTGTCCACTGATTCATTCAAAACACAACTTCTCATTCCGGGAGGAGCTGTGATTTTCTGCCAGGAGTTTGTGGTCACTCTCATGCCAGAACAGCTTTAAACTATATCCTTATTTTGGATTTGTTATTTTTCCCCTCTTCCAACAAAATTCACTTTCCTTTCTTTCTTGCCTTGAGGAATGTTTTGTTTTTCTCTTTTTTTCTAATTCACCCTTTAGTAAAGCAGGCTTCTCAGGATGTGCTTGGCCTTACATAGGATCAGCCATCCAACTCCCAGTGTGAGAGGCCTGGGGCTCACCTCCTGCCCTCCTGTCAGGGCAACTGAAATTCAGCTCAGGAGCCAACCGGCCCCCCAGGGCTTCTAAGGCTCCCTTACCTCCCAGAATCCCTGCTTTCTGGTTTGTCTTGGCTTCTGAGGAGTTCCCCTCACTTTCTTGACAATTAACTTTGCAGCTTGAAAGATGAGGAAGGAAGGTTTTACTTCTTAATCAGCATTTTTAGGAACTTGTGTAGTGAAGGTTTTCACGAGTTTCTAGAACCCTCCATTGCCGAGACAGAAAACACACTAGGTATTTTCTAAATTTAGGCATCCTGTACATTTTTTCTTTTCTTTTGTTTTCTTAACTGCTAACAGACTTTTTTAATTAAAAAAAATAAAGGCCCCAAATAGGATAGAATCTTGAAGGGGCAAACAGAATTAAAGGGCAAAGACAGAAAAATGATAAGAACTCTACAAAGTTAATAGAATACATACACTATGGGTCAGATCAGCAATTCTCAGTAACAGCTAATTGAAACATGACCATGAGGTAAAACTTCTCTCCTGTCAGGAGATGGCCAACAGAAAATAGAATTAAAACAACAAACTAAAATTCTAAGTCTGGCGAGGTATAGAAGGCTACCAGATAAATGTGTCTTCTTCTGGAAAAGAGGGAGGCTCACCAGCTCTTTACTGTGGAGCCTGAGCCCAGGGGAGGACGGTGAAGTGAGCTCTGTAAGTACCCAATTAGCAAAGTGAGTGATGAATAAAGAGACGTGAGCTCTGATGACAGAGATGATACTACTATTCACTTGTCCTGTAAAGTACGTCTTCACGTTCAGGGATCAATACCTCGGCATCCTCAGGGATCGAGATTATAGGAAAATGCACAGCCCGGGTCCAGACCTCCTCTGCGAGCTCGTGACATTGCACTTAGATGTCTCAAGGGCACCTCCAACTCCACCTGCACAGAGCTGACTTTACGGTGCTCCTCCAATAGCCGTCCTGCCCAGGGCCCCTTGTCGGGGGGCAAGGTCTCCCTGCCTCTCCCACCTCAGGCCCATCACTCATAGATGTGCCTGCACCCCTCCTTCAGGGCTCAGATTTCCTCAGTCACCGAGTCCCACCACCCACACCTGTCCTACCAGGTACTCACTGGCACTCACTAAGCACTGACTCTGCGCTGGGGACCACGCTGCACACTGTACACATGTTATCACACTGGATCCCCACAACAGACCTGGGAAGTGGGTACACCACTGCTTCAATTGATTAGATAAATTGTTTCACTTCCTTGAGTGCGTCGTCCAAAGTGACAAGGCTACTGAGCCACAAACCTGGGACTGAAAACCACTTGAAAATTGAACACTGCTACACCTCGCAGCCACCCTACTCTGACTCATCACATCACCTCCTGCCGAGCCTACTAAATGTTTACAAGCATTCTACAAGCACAAAAGTGATCTACGAGAGCACCCCACTCCCCTACTTTAAATGTCAATGACGGTCCACTGCCCTTAGGAGAAAGCCCCGCCGGGCCTGAGCACAGACCAATGGCCAGCATCCGCGTTCCCTGAGTGGCCGCGCCGCCTCACCACCACGCAGCTCTACACGTGCCGTGTCCAGGACAAGGATGCTGACTCCATACAACCCGGGGCTCGTCTCACTCGAACAATGATCACCCTCTTCAGTGGTCACCCTCTTCAGTGGTCACCCTCTTCAATGCTGACTCTTAGAAAAATGTTTTCCCAGGATGAACCAATATCTTTTTCCTTCCAACTTCCAGTCATTGATAATGAGCTCCCCCCAAAAGAGAGAAGACCTAATCCTCAGTCTCTGTATCTGTAAAGTGTGAATAACAAGGAAATATGTGAGGGTTAAGAGAAATAATATTCATGTGAGTCTGAGGGACATTTCCCAACATACAGTAAGCACTCAATATGTGCTTACTTAATATTAATAAGAATAGATTCCATTCCAGCAAACTTAAATCAATGTTTTATGGCTTTGTCCAACAGACTACAGACAAACTGTTGGACGAACCCCTTTGAGCAGATCAGCACAAGCGTCCTGGGAGAGGTAAGCGCTGACTCCAGTTACAGCTACAGCCAACCAGCACAACGTGGTGGGGGCAGTTTGCTCAAACTGTTACATGTTGTTTGAGCATTTAGTTGTCGTTATTGAATAAAGACAGTTGTTCTTTAGTCAAAGCTCCTGAAACATAAATCTTCAAAGATTGATGCAAATTAGTTTTCAAGTACAACGCTCTCACTAGAAATTGTTTGAAAATGATAGTCTTAGCTCCTCTGCACATCAAAAGGGCATGTTCTTAATGTATCTGACTAAATACACTGAAAGGGTTGTTTAAAAGAAATTAAGATAGTGCCATCCTGAATAAGCTCTCAGTATCATCTGCCCTGTGCCCCACCCAAGGGTCTCATTTCTCACTTCCACATAGGTGTTCAGGTAGCTTAACCTGGGTCTTGGTTTCTTATAACACGCAGGAGGGAAGAGTTGTGGATAGATTTATGTGGCAAATATAAACCTAGTGTATTTGCTGTGTAGGAATCCTAGAAATAAACAAATTGATATAGAGTACCACCCTTAAGAAGCTCAGCCTTTCCATTTACAACAGCATTAAAAATAAAATGAGAGATACATTTAACAAAAATTTACAAGATTTGTACATTGAACAATTTGAAGTATCACCAAAAATAATTTAAAAGATCTACATATATGGAAGACATCCCATGTTCATGGAATGGTAGACAATATTGTTAAAAATGTTAAGACTCCCCAAAGTGATCTACAAATTCAATGGAATCCCTATCAGAATTCCAGCTGACTTCTTTGCAAAAATTGAAAAACTGATCCCAAATTTCATATGGAAATACAAGGGACACAGGTCAGCCAAAACATTCTTGGAAAAGAAGAGCAAAGTTGGAGGACTCAGTTTAAACTTTACTACAAATCTAAGGTACTCAAGTCATTATGGTACTGGCATAAGTTTGGATACATAAATCTATGAGACACAATAAAAAATCCAGGGGGGGGAAACTTACATTTAAGGTCAGTTTTCCACAAGGGTGCCAGCAACACTCCATTGAAAGAATAGTCTATTCAACATATGGTGCAGACACACCTGGGTATCTGCAGGCAAAAGAATGAATCTGGAATCTGGACGCTCCTATTATATATAACAAATAAAAATTAATTCAAAATGGATCACAGACAGAAACGTAAAAATTAACTTATAAGCTTTCTAAAAGAATACATAGTATAAATCTTTGTGGTCCTAGGATAGACTATGCTTTCCTAGATACAATACCAAGAGCACAAGTGATAAAAAAAAAAAAAAAAGGTAAACTGGACTTCATCAAACTTAAAACCATTTGTTACAAAGGATATCATCAAGAAAGTGAAATGAAAGGGGAAGTGGGTAGCTCAAGTGATAGAGTGAGTGCTTGGCAAAATAAATAAATAAATAAACAAACAAACAAACAAAAACACAAACCTAATTACCTCCCCTATAAAGAAATTGTTTTAATGTTTAAAAAAAGTAAAGTGAAACGACAATCTGAGGAAGAGGAGAAAAATTTTGCAAAGCTTATATCTAATAACAGACTAGTATCCAGGATATAAAACAAATGCTTACATCTGACCAATGCAAAGGTATTCGACCCAATTTTTAAACTTGCCTAGGATTTAAATAGATATACAATTGGCCAATAAGCATATGAAAAGATGCTCAGCATCACTAGCCAAATCAAAATCAAAATGAGATCTCATTTTACACCCAATAGGATGGTTATAATCAAAACATGGACAATAACAAGTGTCGGTCAGGAGGCAGAGAAATGGGAACGCTCAATACGCAGCCGTTGGAAAGGGGCAATGGTGCCGATTCTTTGGAAAAGTCTGGTGTTTCCTCAAAAGGTTAGAGTTATCATATGGTTCAGCAATTCTTCTCTTACATATAGTGTCATCCCTCAGTATACTCAGGGGGTTGGTTTCAGGAAACGCCCACCCTGGATTACATAATCCAAGGATGTTCGAGTCCCTTTACAATCAGCCATCTGGATCCATGAAGTGGAAACTACAGATATGGTGGGCCAACTGTACAGCCAACAGAATGAGAACATATTCTCACAAAAATTTGCACATCAATTTTAATAGCAGTATCATTCGGAGTAGCCAAAAGTTATAAACAATATCCATCCATCAATGAATGGATAAACAAAATTATCAGGAATAGTCCCAAAAACCTTTGGTCATTGAAACTTTGACAAAGGAGGTGAAAACATACAATGGAGTAAAGGCAGCCTCTTCAGCAAATGGTGTAGGGAACACTGGACAGCTGCATGTAAATCAATGAAGTTAGGCTACTCCCTCACAGCATAGACAAAAATAAATTCAAAATGGCTTAAAGACTTAAACATGTAGACAAGACACTATAAACCAGTTAGAAGAAATCATAGGCAAAACATCTGACATACATCTCAGCAATGTTCTCCTAGAACAGTCTACTCAAGCAATAGAAATACAAGCAAAAATATACAAATGGGATCTAATTAAACTTACAAGCTTTTGCACAGCAAAGGAAACAATAAGCAAAACAAAAAGACAACTTATGGAATGGGAGAAAATATTTGCAATAAATGAGACTGACAAGGGCTTAATTCCCAGAATTCATAAACAGCTTTTACACTTGATAAGAAAGAAAAACAAACAATTCAATCCAAAAGTGGGCAGAAGACGTAAACAAACATTTCTCTAATGAAAACCTACAAATGGCCAAAAGGCACATGAAAAAATGCTCAATATCATTATCAGAGAAATGCAAATCAAAACTACAATCAAGTATCACCTCACACCAGTGAGAATAGCCATCGTTCAAAAGTTCACAAACA